>NW_009936694.1:0-42847 GCF_000696875.1 Nestor notabilis
ATAATTAAATGCAGAAATAAAGAGCAGATTTTCGACAAACCATTCTATAAATTAGAAACTAGTAGTTATCATGGGCTGTATACAATACTAATGAGCTAATACACAATACTTGTGATGTTAAGAAAACCGTCCTTCTTATACGGTGAAATGGTACTTATAAGCAAGGGTGATCCCCTATTGTAGCTCTTCCTTTACATGCTGTAGAGACATTATAGCGAACTTTTTTAAAACTTAATCTGCTGAAAGAGCTGCTCATAATTATTTTCCATGAGTCCATGAAGAGTAGTTAAATAAAACTTACTGTCAGAAGGCTAAAATTTTGCCATGCAAAGATCAAGACACACACTGAAGAATTAGCTTGTAGCTATATAAACTGTTTTCAAGGCAGATTCTGGAATCCTTGTCACTAGAACATTCATACAAATACATTAGATGTATGCAGGGCATCCCTGACGGAAGCTGGTTTGATCCTGTCTTCAGAAAAAGCTTAAACAATTCTTGCGGCAATTGGAGGAGCATTAGATTTTGTAAAACCTGTTTGCTTTTTCCTGTTGTTTGTAAATCCTCTGTGGTTTTTCTGTCAAGCATCCCTTCTAAGAAAAGGAATCTAAAGTAGTTTTTTATGAAAGCATTAATGTTTTTTTTTGTTCTTCATGTATATTAAAAATAATTAATAGGAATCTTTGGACAGGTCCATCATATTTTATGCTTTATTTGTATATTTAATTTCTGAATTGAGAAAAATTCTAGGTATTTCTGACATTGTGTATACCCTATTACTCTTTAAATAACTCAAAAATATGATTTTGCATGTTAGTACCAGGGTTTGAGCCATTTCCGTGCATGTGGAAATTTTATTATTCTGGGTGCTCAAGGAGCTAGTCTTTTTACTAGAAGTACCTCATGCAAGGGTTATAATTTATTCTGCTAGCCTCCCAAAAAAGATGAGTTATAGGTCTGTAATGGGCTTTTATGTATTTATGTAGTACCTACTGTCCTGTGTACTCTAAAGAAACACCACTAAAGTGCTTACTCATCTGATACTTTTTACTTACATAGTTTTCTTAAATTTACTGACTCAGAGGTATTAGATAGCAGACTCAGATGTTAAGTGACAAAGCAAAGTTTTTCATTCCTATTTTTATATGATAAATTTAAGAGGTGTGCAAGGCAATACAGCAAATAGCAGAACTGTGTCCATAATTTATAATATAATTTGGATTGTATTTATGGGTGAGACTTACCTTGTGCTTGAACTTAACAGAAGACAGAAAAATCCTGTAATGAGTAAAGTCAGTGCTGTGTCAAACTTAGTATTTCATCAAGACTTTCTTTCTTGGTTTTCTTTGGCTTTGATTTCTATTTCAGCTAAAAGATATGTTTCCGGGCTTTCGGTTGGCCCTTCCACCAAAGCGCTGGTTCAAGGATAATTATAATCCTGACTTCTTGGAAGATCGACAGTTGGGACTACAAGCATTCCTTCAGAACCTAGTAGCTCACAAAGATATTGCCAACTGGTACGTGATTCGACTTTGCTTGTGGATTTGGATTTTTTTTTTTTTGGTCCAAACTCCTTATATAGGCTCCTAGACTCTTGCAGCAGTGTATCTTTGTGCAACATAGTAAGGAATTCCGTTAACTTGATGTTGTGCATTTGGTCGTTAAGTGAATTATTTAGTGTCCTATTAAATTAATCCCATCTTAACTTAAGCAAAAAAAGGAAATTGCACATGGTTAACTACTAGCTAAAAGCTGTAATATTTTAAAATATTAGACTAATTCCATGTTTACTTCTTAAATACGTTTACTTCTAGAACATGGAAGTTCTCTGTGCTAAATGTAGAATTGATAATTGCTAATTTATATTAAGATTAAATGTTAACCTTTCATAATGGAAAGTACCTATGCTATTATATAATTAGTTCTTAAAATGCATATTAAACTAAAGGTTTTTAATTTACATGACATCATGTAAATATTAGTAATAAATACCTTATAGATTGCTTTACATAAGTAAATGTAATCCACAAATCAAAAGAAGCTTTAGAGTCTAAAAAACGTATGTTTAAGCAACAAAGTACAGAAGTCTCTTTGAACAATATTTTTTTTTTTTATATACAAAGTGGAAGGTTCTTACAAAGCTGGAATTCTGGCAAATTAAATGTAAAATCACTGTAATATAGGCCAAAAGAGAATTTTAGTAAGCAGGTTGCTTCCAGCATGAGAAATAAAAAATTTGAGGTTGCTGTACCAGAGATTCTTTGAGGAAATACTCTGAGGAGCTGTCTTCATCTGAAGCCTCATTGCAAACAAAGAGTAAGAAATCAGTTAAAGCAAACAGCATTCCCTCAAGAATTTTAAAGGAATTAAAATGAAAAATTGCTGAGCTGTGGAGTGAGACCATATAATGCTTGTATCTACTTTACTTTTTAGTAGAACGTGTATTACTGCAGTTGGCACCTTTTTATAAGGCACTTGACTGTTGAGTCTGGAAACTATAAATTACTAAGTAAGTCTGACATTTGGTATTGCTTGTAATAACAAACCCAAAGTGGTAAGCAGGTAAACAAAAATAATACTGGGAAAAGCAATAATGTCTCTTGCAGAGGGAAATCTATCTAACAAGTAGTTTTGAGGAAGCTTGTGTAAAATGGTTGAAAGGCAAGGGAGAAGGTTTGATGGAAATTTCACAATATTGCATATAGAATGCTGGATCACAGCTATGGACACTGATGTTCACAGTATCTGTAAATTATCTGGACAAAGGAATGAACAAAGAGATCCTGAAGTACTGTAGAAGGATTCTGAGGCACTGAGTGACTAATGCTAATTTTCATGTCATGAAGTGCAAAATGACAGTGAGTACATCAATGAAGAATTATAACCTCAGTTGTTTCTTACAACCTGGAAAATTATTGGTGGTATTACAGTTTTCTGAATCAGTTCAGTGTTTAACAGTAATCAAAAAGTTGCATAAAAATTGTTGAAGAGGAACTTGAGAAAAAAAAAAGTTACTGCTGTGGGAGTCTGAATTGCACTTCCACATAGTCCAGTGATACAACACAGCATTCTGTTTCAAAAGAGGGTCTGCTAGAAGTATAGAGAAAGCAAGCAGGAACAGGTGAAGCCACAGACAAGCTTCCCTGCAATAAGAGTTCTGTTTTCTATAGTCTGTTGTCTTGGGAAAGGGCTGGCTAAACAGGGCATATGAAATCATCACGGGGATAGGGAAGGTGAGTAACGAGTATTAATACTTCGGATGATTCGTAGTCATCTCTCAGTATGTCACGCTGAATTATGAGGCTTTGTTGTGAGATGTCAGAGACAGAAAGCTTAAATGGTTTCCAAAAAGAAGTTAGGATCAACCTGTGAATTTCTGTCAGTAGCTATTAAACATGATTGTATGGATGAAATATGTGGCTGAGAACTTTTAAGAACTTCCTGATTATTAAGTAACACAATAATAGGTGTGCCAAGAAAAAAGGAATTAAATGTTACTTGTGTTACGTTGCTGGAGACAGACTAGTGAGCAGGATGGACTTTTAGTCAGCTTGAACAATTCTGAAACCTTTATGCTTCATGTTGTTGCAGCTAGTTTCCATTTCAGTAGCTTGTTGGTATCTTGATAGTGGTTGATATTGGACAAAATAGTTCGTCACTTAAGGCAAAAAGGCTCACAAAACTTTTGGACCTCATTGCTCATCGGATACAAAAGGGAATTTAAGTACTTGTGGAATCAGTTTGTATTTTGGTTAATGAACAGGTAGTTAATTGAAGCATGTTTTTGAGGAAAATTCTGATCTTGGCTGTGTAGGGATCTGCGTGAAGATTAAGTTTATTAAAAAGCTCTGTGACTTGTTGGTACAGCTTTTGTTCAATTGTTTGGATCTATGGAAGGTCTGGATTCCTTGGGAGGTGATTAAAACTAGGGAGATTTGAGCCATCTGGTATTTTTTAGCCAGTTACAAAGAGTAGACGTTACTATTAATGGAAATTAGTATTTGCACCTTACATGGGCAGTTGTGAACATATGACCCTGCTTCTTCCTTACAAGCTTTCCATTTACTTCAGTTTTGTGAATAAATCAAACTGCTTTGGTCACACCAAAACCAAATGAGCCTTTTCTCGTTGGAGAGAAGTTTTGTTTTCTTTATGTACTGTATTATCACTGAGATATATTGCCAGTGGGAAATTTGCCTTTCAGGGGTAGGAGACCTCATTTGGTATACCTATTTTTTAATAAAACTAGCTTTGTAAAGTAGTTTAAAGATAAAATATAGGATGGTAGGCAGGTGACTAAGTTACAAGTCTGTATTTTTATGGATTTCTTCTCTATATTTTGCCTTGTATTGAAGATTCAGTAAAAGATTAAATTGAAATCCACCCAGAGTTTAATGCGTTCAAGAAAGTTGCATATAACCCATGAAGTGGGAGAAAGGAGTTTAACCTGCTAAACAGAATTGTTATCTGGCTTTATACGGATGACACAGCTCTCCTCTGCTTCCACCTTCTGTAAGAACCAGTTTGAAAAGGGGGAACTCAGACAGCTGTTGAATCTTGTCTGTGTGCTGCACCATCCCTTGCTGCCTTTCTTAGTGCTGGTGTCTCTCTTAAGAAGGATGTCAGCTAGCATGGGATGAAGTAAAGAAAGAAACTATGTATGGCAATCTCTGTTACATGATATAGAAGATTTCTGTTATATTTTTGAGGCAGAATTCTCCTTTGTTAAGTGAAAGTAAGAGATGTAGCATGTGGAGGGGAGAGCAGGGTTGGAGCAGACTCTGAGTAAAGATAGGCTGCAAATGAATGTTTATACAGTATAATCAGGTGAATATTTTAGGTAAAGAAACAATGTTTTCAGTGACCTGTAGCTTTAAGTTTCTTGACCTCCTTATGTAAAACAATGAATCTACAGTTTTCAATTATAAGAAGTTTTGAAAACTAGAAAGAGAGACACTTTTCTGCCATCAACTGCAGGGAAAACAAAAAAAGAAGTGAGGGGGTTGACCTCATGTAAGTAGTTGATATATGTGGATTGGATATTTCTGCACATTTATTTTTCTGGTTATTTTGTTTTTCTCTCACAAGCATTACTGCGTGTTATGCCATTTTTATGTTACCCATTAACACAACAAATTTTCTAACAAAATACAGAAATAAAATTCTTCTAAAGTGTTTCAACTGAGCTATGTAGATAAGGATGAAGTTATTGAAGAAGAATGGTAAGCAGAAGTGTTTCCGCATAATGAGTTCTTCTACATTAGGCTTAAGTGAGTTCCTTCAGCATCTTTATGAAAAGAACAATTCAACCATTAAAAAATGGACTTAAGTATCATGTTGGAAAAGGGTCACTTCGCATTAAACTGTTTGTAGAGGAAAAAAACCAACCCTGCTGTTCTCTTTGAGAATGTACTTTATATGCCCAAATAACTTTTTATTTGGTTTGAGGTTATGTTCTAATCATTTAACTAATGACCTGATACCATATATCATTTTTTTTATGCTAATTGGAGTGATAATCTTGGTTTAAGTAGCAGAATTTTTTCATTATTTGTTTGAGTACATGGGAGAAGCCGTTTTTCTAGTACGGGTTTAGGCTATGGCTTGCATAGATCATGGATTTGATTTATGTAAAACAGCAGAGGGGGCTTGAAAAAAGAAAGGGTTTATTACATTTGTCTCATAGATTAAGTGGGGAAAAGAATGATCGTGATTATAGAAGAATTTTTTCCAGAATGGGGTAAAGGCTGATGAGGTAAAAATGGGTATTAAGAATTCTCACTAGCCATTGGCCAAAAAACCTCACCTCTGTCTTCTCATGCAATAAGTACTTGAAAGCAGACTCATAAAAATCCAACAACAAAGTAAAGGTTCACTGTAGTTTAGTTAAGTATTCTTTATAGCCTTTCTAAACATAAAAGTGATAGTATCATCGTGACTAGTGTTTGCTGAAGAAATTTGTCCTCATTTTGCTTGCCAAACCTGAAACTTTGATTAGAGCGGTAGCAGGGTAAAAGTTTACCTTCTTGTGCTTGCATTTTGTGTCTGCCTCAAATGCAGAGAATGAGTGGAAGGCAGGAAATTATTCCTGTTGTCCTCACCTTCCCATGGGGCATAGGTGGAAGGAAGAGACAGGGAATTAGTTTGGATTCATGTCTTCCATTTTTGTATATTCGTTCCATTAGGAGATTATTTGAAGATTTATAGTAGTGAGTGCAAGCACAGAATTGTGAGTAAGTTACTACTTGTTAATTGTGAACAGAGTGTTCTGATTGGAGGTCATTTATAGAAGAATGAGTACAACAGAGTAGGGGAGTCTTAGAAAGGTGGAAGAAAGACATGTTTGGAGATGCTGAAGAGTTCTCTGAAAAGTAATCTGAACTTGGAAGATAGAATGAGCAAAATGCTCAACATACTCTGTAGTAAACCACAGGATTACACATACTTCCTTCTGGCCTTCGTAAAATTGCACAGAGGGGAATGACATCTGTTACACAATTTTAAGTTGAATGCACTAGTTTGGAAAGCGCGTTTAGAGATGGCTATATAGTATATCCATAGCACATTAACCTTGTCACTTCTTATTGTTTTATAACTTATTCTTTTAAATATGCATATATAAAATATACTGTAAATATAAAAATTATATACTGTGTATATGTCAGTGGATTATGATCTTAGCAAAATGGAGACACATAAGCATGTTTTAGTGCCAGTGCTTAGTTCCACTGGTATTTCCTTTGGGGATCTGCGTGTGGATTTTAGCAGCACACTTTTTTCATCCATCTTCTAAAATTTATTTTTCAAATCTATTTAATACCAAAGTGATAAACTTGTTTCTCAGTTGTCCTGTAGCAACAAATTTTATGAAGATTTGAAAAATCATGTTCTAAATTGACAAATTTAGACAAACTCTTAATTGTACCTGTGTAACTTAAGTCACAGCCTTAAGGTATTTAATAGTTTGTTAACATTATTTTAAATGCTTAGGAGTAAATCTGAGGAGAGATGCTTGTGTCCTGTAAAGAAATACTGCCCTTGTATGATTGTATTTAAGTGGTGTTGCTTTTTTTTTCATATACTTCAAGTAATTCACACTCTATTATTTTTTTTTTTTTTTCTAAAGCCTTGCAGTGAGAGAATTTCTTTGTCTGGATGATCCTCCAGGTCCTTTTGACAGTCTAGAAGAGAGCAGGGTAAGTGCTATGTAGTATGATAAAAGCAGAATGCAAAAGGCAGTTGTTGAAAGAATATTGTAAAACCTGCTGAGTGGTAGGGAATGGAACACTTTATCTTCTATTTTATCACAAAAATTTGCAAATAGATGTATTCCTAAAACTGACAATCTAATTATTGGTGCACACTATAATCTTTGACTGCTGTACATCATCGCTGTCCCAAGCTGTGATCTCTTCTTTGTTGCCTTTTATGACCAGTAGGTGAAACTTGTTTTTAAGGCAATTACTGAGTATAAAGACATGTTTTGTAGGCTTACATTCAACACATTGTCTCAATGCCTACAGCTTAAACTTCAGGTCTTGCTGTAAAATGTTTCTTGCTATGAAATGTAATGAAAAGATTAATTCTGACTACAAAAAAGTGTTCTATTTAGTAGTATCAAGTAGTGTAGTAAAGCAGCAGCCTTTCAACATGCATATGAGCACACTGAACAAATAGTGCTGTATGCTGCAGCCTGTTTTATGCGAAGTAGGTTTCACTGGTATGCAAAGCTGTGTCAAGTCTGTCTAGAACAAGTGGTCTTAGGTTTCTTGCTTTATAGAATATGAATGTTTTAGAATTGCACGTACCTTGTTAATACTATAGAAATTATGAATGTTAAGTGGTACTCATTCAACTAGATTTATATCCACCAGTTTCTTTTGCATGCAAGTGGGAGTGCCTTGGCTCTTACATTACTGTGTATAACTGAAGGATTTGGGGGTTTTTTTGTGTTACAAGCTCATATTTGATTTCTGTACAAACACTTTTCATCATAGCTATTTAAGTTGATGAAAATCAATAAAAATTACAGGAATTATTTGTTCAGATAAGTAAGAAATTTAAGTGCTGCTTTCATTGATACTTTGATTATGTGTACAGTGGTGAAATTTCAGGGTTATTCTTCCACCACAGGAATTTAGGTAAACTATTAAAATAGCTGTGCTGTTGTGGCCTTGGCTATTAACCATTTCTGTAAAGTTGCTAGAGACAGTTGTCATAAAATTCTGGTTTCCAAGGGTGTACCTCACTTTATTAGAGTGGCTGAGGTTGGAAGGGACCTCTTGAGATCATCTAGTCCAGTCCTTCTGCTTGAACAAGGTCAGCTGCTGCAGGTTGCCCAGGATCATGTCCAGTCAGGTTTGAATATCCTGCAGAGAACTCACAACCTCTCTATGCAGCCTGCTCTAGTGTTTGATCACTGTTGCAGTAAAAAAGTGGTTTGTGTTTTCAGATTGAATTTCATGGGTTTTAATTTGTGCCCATTGTCTCTTGTCCTGTTAGTGGGCACCAATAAGAAGAGTTTGGCTCCCTCTTCTTCATTCCCTCCCTTGATAAGATCACCCTAAGCCTTCTCTTCTCCAGACTAAGAGTTCCAGCTCACTCCTCTTTATCACATGGAAGATGCTCAAGTCCCTTAATTATCTTTGATTATGATATTTGAATCATGAGACCTGAGGTACTGGTGGACAAGCTGGAGCTTAGCCAGCTCCCTCCACAACTGCACCTCAGCACTCACAGGTACAACCTGTCAGGCCACATGGACTTAAGTATGTCTAGTTCATCTTGTCCCCCAACACTGAGGGTAAGCTTGTTTTACCCTTCCTTGTCTTTCCCTCTGGTTGCAGAGGTCTGGGATTCCCAAAGGCTGGTCTTAACAGTGAAGACAGGCAAAGATGGCATCGAGTACCTTAACCTTTTCACTGTGATTTGTCACAAGTTCACCCACTCAATTTGGCAGCAGGTCCATGGTTTCACTGGTCTTCCTTTTGTTAATTATGTGCTTGTAGAATCCTTTCTTTTTCTTTTCACGTGCCTTGCCAGGTTCAGCCCTAGGTTGGCCTTCACTTTCTTAACCCTATCCCTGTAAGATCAGACAGCAGCCCTGTAGTTCTCCTGGGTCACCTCTCCATGCTTCTGCCACTAGTACACTGGCTTTTTATGTCTTGAGCTGAGTTAGGGGTTTCTTGCTCATCCATACAGGCCTCCTTAAACATTTGCTTGACTTCCTGCTGGTTGATCTGGAACTTTATTGAGCTTGAAGGTGGTGATGCTTGAATAGCAACTAGCTCTTCTACATAGCTGTTCTCTCCAAGGTGGTTTCCCATGGCTTCTTCCTTCCAGGCAGATTTCTGAAGAGACTGAAATCTGCTCACCTGAAATCTATGGTTGTCCTGCTTTTTGCCCTGCTCCTGCCTGTTAAGGATCCTGAACTCCTACATATCAGAGAGCATGTATGTCCATCCCTTGCCTTTTTCTTCCCCACAAACAATGCACAAGTACAGGACAAGCACTGAGGTTCATGTACATATTCCTGGAGTTCATTTTTAAAGGTGTCGCAAAAATTGCTTCTGTTTTGCCTTACTGTTACCATAAAAAGAATTGCAAAATGCAGAATATGGATATCTTCATTTTGGTTTATGTCTATTCTGTTACTCCAGTTCAAAAAAGGACAACACATATTTATCTCTTTTATCTTTTCAGGGAGGGATACAGATACCTCCTACATTAGAAATCAATTAGCTCAATTAGACCTTACAGAAATGTAAACAAAATAGTCATTATCTCTTTTACTTTTTCTTTTCCTTTTTTTTTTCTCCCTTTTTTTTTGGCCTCATACCTTTGGTAACTGTTTCCACAGGTCCTCTCCTAGCCATCTGTATTTCATGATCTACTGAAGAAGGAAACAAAGCTCTTTTCCAGCTGTCCTAGTTCTGTTACTCTTTCAGGACTTAAAGGGAAAATTGGTCCCACCTGGGTATTAGAATTGTACAGACTCTGGGTGTTCTGCTCTTCAAGGAGTAAGATAACGCACAATTTCCTGCTAGGTCTTCTTCAGCTTTGGTTCACCTTTCTGCTGAAAAATCGTTCAGAATATGCTGATGTTTTGTTACTCAGTTTTGAACAGCGACTTCCTTTCCTTGGGCAGCTGATACACAGATCGCAGCTAGAGAGGAGTTTTTACAAAAGGTTTTGTTCAGTTCTGGTATAGAAAAATGAAACAGTTCACAACACCTGTGGAATTTTTTATTTGTTTTTTTTATTCTGTGAATAGGGAAATTTGCATGTGCATAAATCTACAAGTAGAAATAATATAATTTAATTATATTCTTAAGGAAATAATGGTTACCTTTCAGTTAGGGCACCAGCAACCTTAATAGTTTTACACAATACACTAGAAGTCACTTAACTGGCTTGGATGAAACAGGATGACTGCTTAACCAGACTCGTTGCTAAAGCAATCACTAAAAATGCTGTGTGAAGAATGGATTGCATGCCACATGTTCTTGGCTCTAGTAGATGCGAATAAAGCTGTGGTTTAACTGATGGTTGGTCTTCAATGCCTGGCAACAAAGATAAATTTGCTATCTGAGTCAATAAAATAAATTAGAACTCAATGCAAAATAAATCAAATGTTTTTTGGATTGAAAAACTTAGTTTTTTTGAATTCTGTAACTACAGGAAAACTTAACATTTATAAGAAGTTGGTAAGTCTTCTTGAGTTAAAATGAAGAATAGTATCTTCTTGATGTTTGTAGCTCATTTTTAAACTTTAGGAAAACAATGTCTTAACAATAGTGTTCTTAACTGAGCTCATATAAAATGTTTATATTCGGTGGACTTTGTGAATTAGTGGTTAGTTGCATGTAATGTTAAGCCAAGAAAGCCTCCCACATGGGTCTTATTTAGTGAGAACATGTAAATTATTAAATCAGAATTGCCATTACTGTTGGTAGACTTGCTGTGTCCAGTAATAGATTAGCAGGCTCTGTGCCAATGCTTCTGTCACTTCCTGCATTCCTTGGATGCTCCATTACACATTGGCTCTTCACATTAAGTTCTGAGATTGCTCACTGATCAAATTTGTCAGGGTGTACTACATAACACGTCATGCTCAGCAGGGTAACACAACATACTTATCATGGTTGAGTAGTTAGTGTTGTTAGCGTTTCATTTCAGAATAGTTCTGTATTGGTCTTCTGACTTAGGATTTCATATTAGTAACAGGTGTTTGGTACAGAACTGTAAAACTTTGTCTTTATCCTGGGCAAGGGAGGAACATGTACTTTATCCTAATACTCCTAGCATCTTGGGAATAATTAAATGTTTTAAAATTGACTTCGCAGTCATGTGAAAGGAAAGCTTATATGAGGGGAAAAGGGAGTAGGGAGTTCAGCTGTTGATCCATATAGGTGGAACATTACCAAGGCTCAAAATTAGGGACTGCACATGAAAGGTGAGAAGCCTCTTTCTGAAGTCTCTTTTGTGAGACAAACAAATGATACAATAAAGTATTTGTGTTGAAGTTTAGCATAATGAATTCATTGTTCAAAACAAAGCAGCATTGTTTTATTGATGACAGAACTTCTTTTTTTTTTTTTAAGTTTATATAGCTCCCTATAGTAATCAATACAAAGAAAAGTGGCTACAATTCTGTTATAGGTTGATATTTCTAAAGGAAAAATCAATAAAGACAGTCCACTAAAGTTAAAAGGAAGATGTTCTTAAATTTGTCTTTTAGGCTTTCTGTGAAACTCTGGAGGAAACAAATTACCGCCTACAAAAAGAACTGCTTGAAAAACAAAGGGAGGTTGAGTCACTGAAGAAACTGCTACATGAAAAGCAACTTCATATAGATGCTGTTGAAAGAAGAATTAGGTATGTAAAGATGTCATGGATTCTAGGAGTTTCTTTCCATGAAGAAGTTTTATCTATATAGTCACAAGCACCAGCTAACTGTGTTCTTGGAATAAATTTTCCCTAGATAACCACACACAAAGCAGTATTTTCAGTAGGCTCTTTTTCATATGCTGGCTAAAGAGCTGTTGTTTAGTACAAATGACTGAGAAGCTGTTGTCCCATCTTTTCCCTATAAAGTAATTGGGATTATGTTTCCTAATTCTTTAAGTCCTGTAAGGATAAAGCAAAGATCCTATTCTGCTTTTGAAACGTTGGCTATGTGAAATGCCCTGCTAGAGATGAGAGCAGTGGAAAAATTGCTTTGAGTTACAAATTGTGCCCGTAAAAAGCTTTGAGTAAGCTTTGACAGAACTTAGTGATCAAGTGATTCTGTCTCTATTAATGTCTCTCACTATTCTGAATTGCCTGGAACAATGCTGCCAATAGCATTTAAGTAGTACTGGAGATTGTCCATTTAAATCCAAGCTAAAAATGGTGGAGTTCATTATAAAACTTTATGGTACCAGTCTGCTAAATTTTGTAGCTGGCCCAGGGAGTTGATGTTGAGCCCGGTCAGACCTGCTGAATCAGTCATTATGGGGTTTCCTTAGCAAAGGAGTGAATTCTCATGGTCCCTTTAGAAGTTATTTTAATACTCCTTGGGGTTTTGAGTCTAGTATATCTGGGTCTAAGAAATCACGTCTTTGGATGTAAGGTTTAAGTGAATTACATTTTGGAAAGGATTTAAATGGAATTGTGGCTTGTTGAAGGTTTTGATCAGCATACCATATTCAGCTTGTTACTTGCTCCTGAAGGCAAGTAATTACATTTGAAAGATTACATTCCCTGTTTGATGACAAAGTTATGACTTAATGCTGGCTTAAATAGTGGAATAGTCAATAAAAATGAGATAACTTGCGTTTGGCTAAAATACCATGACAGGAAATTCTATGTGACTAAAATAAAATAAGAAGGCATGAGTAGCAAAAAAAGACCTTTTTAGTGCTTTCCCTGAAGACAAACACCCTGCAAGTTTTCCAGACATTTAAAATTACTGAAAGTCAGCCAAGTAGTGTCTGAAGTCTTGATGGAAAATAACTCTGATTTTTAGTTGTAAAAGTTGCTAAGTAAACCCATGATCCTTGTTTAGGAAATTGTTTGCCTGATGGCAATTTCACACAAAATGAAAAGATCTCTTTTTGGCTTCATTGAAGTGAAAATTCTTTTGGCCCAAAAGAATTAAGGATCTTCTGCTTATATGTTCTCTAAGGCTGGGTGTCTAAAACGTATGTG
Organism: Nestor notabilis; assembly: GCF_000696875.1. Taxonomy (NCBI): domain Eukaryota; kingdom Metazoa; phylum Chordata; class Aves; order Psittaciformes; family Psittacidae; genus Nestor; species Nestor notabilis. The sequence continues at coordinate 13,192 of NW_009936694.1, forward strand.
AGGTAGGAGGGGACAGTCGAACAAGTCATCAGACTTGTAGTCCTTTACGTACGCTGTATTAGGCCCAAACATAGGCCAGTAATCATGTTGGAGAATACTGTTGAGGTCTTACTTAAAATGCATGCATTAAAGTGAAACTGTAGAAACAGTAGTAGTTAGACTAATTTTAAAAGAGGGTGAAATATAGTAGTATCACTTCCAAAGCAAAATTGTTCATAAGCTTTTCTTTCCAATTCAGACAGCAGCGTTCAGCACTAAGTTGATGTATGTTTTCCACACAGAGCAATACTTTGGAGACAATTTTTGTAATTTTGCACACCCGTGTTTCTGTTTGTAGCCAAGTGAGTCAGGCTGCCAACGTGTGTTGCTGTTAAGAAGAAGTTACTGTCTGGAGCATAGAATCACAGAATGGTTTGGATTGGAAGGGACCTTACAGTTCATCTAGATCCAACACCCTGTCATAGACAAGAACATCTTCCACTAGAGCAGGTTCTTCAAAGCCCCATCCAACCTGGACTTGAACACTTCCAGGGATGGAGCATCTACAGCTTCCCATTGATTATAAATGGGAAAATGTACTGCTCTGGAATTTAATATGTGGCTCTATAAAGTTACAGTGAGGAACTCGGAAAAATGTTTTTGTCATCCTGGCTTTCTTTGTTCTGACTGTGTTTTGGCTGTAATCCTTCTGCCATTTAGGCAACGTGTGTGGCTTAGATCATCTGCATGTAATTTCTTACCTGAAGTCATAATCACTCCTCTGGGACTTGAACTTTGTAAATCTACTAAATTGTGATGCAACCAAAGGATTTAACTTAGTTTAGGAATAAGCAGCTGGAGCAAATAAACTGTTTAAATAGCTATCCAGGGCAAACCCTGCATCCCTGTAGTAATAAAAGAAATGGGGCATGTAGGAATGAGATCGATAGGTTCCCAGAAACTGCAAAGTTTAAAATTAATCAAGCAGCTTTTCAGTGATGAATATGTGCTGTGTGGATTGGTGGTACTCTCTTCTTATTTGTTGTAGGGATTTATCTTTAGGAAAAATGACTCGTCAAATGTCAGGAGAAGGAAGTGAGTGCAGTGGTGAGGTGGAGTCTTCTGCAGTAGAAGCAGACCAGGGTACCCTGGGTGAGGACAGCTGGTAAATACTATTATTTCATTTATAATATTTTTTTTTTTAAGTATGTTTTTAAATGTTTGGTCTTGCGTAAATTCTGCACGTGCTGAGGACCTCTCTGCTACATAAAGGCCCTCAGGATAGATAATTTTAGATCTGGAATAAGTGATAAGTTGAACAAGCTTTATAAATGTTTTGTGGATTGACAGCATGAAATTACTTCGGAGAATCATATTAGTTTCCATTTGACAAAGCTTTTATTGATCTGTTGTTGCAGCTCAGATAAAGAGAACCATGATGCATGCTGGAGTGGCTCTTTGCCTGAAAATTCTGTACCAGAAATTGAAGTCGCTGAAGTAGCATATACTGCTGATGAAGAAGAATAGATCAGTAGCAGCTGCTGGTACCTGAGAAAGCTTCATGTCTGGGACATACTCTTTGGGTAGAGAGGTACAGAGTAGCTGTGAAGAATTTACAGCAAAGAGCAAGAATGCACATATTGAATGTTTACATAAATCTTTACAAATTATTAACATAAGAAATATACCCATTGCTGCTTTGATTTCAGTTTTTATGTAGCCTTTATATATTTAATATATTAAAGTCTAAATAAGGGCTAAAATCAGCTAAAGTTTAGATAGTGTACATACACAATTTGGCTGACTTTCCTAGCGGGGTGACAAAAGCTTCACGTTGAATCACCAAACATCTAACTAGCATGTCATCTGTTGCCACTGATGTGACACACTTGATGTGTTCATCTGTTTGGTATTTGTGTTTTTGTATTCTTATAGCCATAAATTAATGCTTGTTGAAGTAAAAACAGACTCATCTTTTGTTTAATAAGAGGGTAGAATATGTTGGTTTTAAATTCTGAAGTTGAAGAATATTTCTCCGGAAATTTTAATGCAATGCAATAGGAAACCTGACAGTACCAAGAGAAGAGTACTTACAAAATGGGATTATAGTTGGACATTTTTAAAAGACTGGTCATTTTTGCTGAAGGAAGTAATATGAGACCCCCAAAACACTGTGTATTTTCATCCCAAGAGAGCATGCTGTAATACTTTTGCTTGGTAACACTGCTTTGAAGATCTGGGATACCTTTGCTATATACCCATGTAACAATAAAATCGGTGAGTTTGCCTTTTACTTGGAACACTACCTCTTACCATCTTGCTAATGCATTCGTGTTTGTTTAAAAATAGTCCAGATTATATGGAGGTTATTGAAAGACTTGTAAAGAAGCCATATTTTTTTCCTGCACAGTTCATAACTAGATTGAATCTAGTTGCAATGTATTTTTGTTTCAATATATCGTACACATGGGGATATTTCTACATGTGTTCTATAGCCTATTTTTCAAAATGTATTAAGACAGGAAATGCACTTTATAATTAAAACTCCATTGTGCCAAGTTCAGTTGGCTAATCGGTTAAGAAAGAGGAGTTGCAGGGAGAGGATTATGTAGTGCCTTTTTGTATTTTACTTGTTCATTACTGCAGAATTTTGTTACAGTGCTCTGGGTCAGTTCTGTGGAACCTTTGATACAACTTGTTTCTGTTCTTCACTTATTTACTGAAAGTGCCTTGTTTTATTCTGCTTTTCCAATAGGAAGAATGCTGGTTTGTTTTAATCTGGTTTTTTTTTTTTCGCCCTATACCACCCACATTGCCGTTTAATGTTGTCAATATGCAGTGTCTTTGTGCTGGAGTTTTCAAAGGGAGCTTTGTACTTGAGGCTGTGCATACAATGACCTTTATGCAGAACTGTATAAACCTTCCTGGTGAAATAAAGCTATGGATAAAACACCTGTCTTCTTTTTTCCATTGTAGGAAAAAAATGTTCAATGCCTTGTCTAGTAAAGGATGAGAGTACTATTAGAGACATTTCTTACCTCAGTGATTTCCTACAGTTACTTTGGTCCGCGTTCTGTTTGTACAAAAAATGGCTGCATGAAAACGAATGAGAATGCTGTGATGACACCAGAAAACTTACTGTACTTCTGTTGAAGATTAAAAAGGAACTGAATTTTTTTTATATTCTACATGAATCCTCACAGATGTTGAGTGAACCCAATAAAGTTTTGACACCTTACTGAGGATTCATGACTTTTTTTGTCAAATGTCACATACTTGAAAAGAACTGTGTATATAAAAGTAGTGTTAGGAGGGAAGGTAAAACTGCAGAACATTAAGGCCAGGTTAGACAGGACTTAAGCAACCTGGTCTAGTGGGAGGTGTTGCTGCCATGGCAGGGGGGTTGGAACTGGATGATCTCAAGGTCTCTTCCAACCCAAACCATTCTATGATTCTATAAATGTTTTTAAAATACTGAAAAGGTGCTTAGGTCACACATGCCAGGCATTTCTGAGGTACTTCAGGTAAATCTGTAAACCTAGTCACTAAAGAAAGCATTAATATAACTTAAGAGTTCAGTCATGAGGCAACAAAGGAATGGAAATCTTCTTGTGCCCTGTCTTTAAGGCTTATAAGATATTTTGCTGATCCAAAATATTTAGTAACATGAATAGACATTTCTGTTCAGGGGGACCTTGATTTTTAATGAAACTGAGCTGAAAAATGTGAATTTGTTCAGCAGCCGTGTGGTATTGCTTGGCCTGTGTTACTGGTTAATACATGGTTCCCCCCCTTCAAAAGGACATGCACATTTTGAGGTAGGTGTACAACCCACGGTGGCCTTGAACACTGATCAAGGGGTGTTCATCCCATATTGAATGTTTTCTGCTGCATTTGCTTCCATTCTGGCACTGTTTTCCACCCACTTCCTTCACATTTCACTCACTGCTGCAGTTTTAGTACAGAAGAAGCCAACTTTCAATTGTTTCATTCATGAGAATGTGACAGTGCAGTTCTGTGCTCTTCACAATGAGCAGAGGAGGATTCACACTGAAATGGTAGCAGAGTGAGCTAATTACAAGAATCGCACTTTGTTCTTTTCTGTTGTAGCTAAATCATTCCAAAGGTAATTGAATAGATAAGCCACTGATTTACAATGTTGGTTTTTTTCCCTTAGTGTTAGATTTTAATACATTGTTTTCAGCTTAACTTTACCAGTTTAAATCTTTAAATACATCTTAAATTTAATAATCTGGCAGGACTTTTTCTCCTCCAAAGCACTTGTAGTCTGCCCACGCCACTTCTCAGCTTTTGATTTGTATACTCCTAAATCAATTAAAATGCTGGCTAGTATTGACCCAAGAACGAGTCCCTATAAAACTCCCACTTCATACCTTTCCCACTGTGACAACCACTGGTTTCTGCAAGTACAACAACAGTCTCATTGAACCTGCTCGAGGAAGGGAGCAAATTCACTAATTCACCAAACTGCACTTGGCAGCTGTAGGAGAGAACAGCCTCCACCAGGTGTTTTCCAGTAAGGCTTTTGTCCTCACCTCCTTGTGTTAAGCAACAAAGAGATGCAATGGGACTGTTGAAATGGTCATAGCTGCAGTGAAAAGGGACATGGAAAGCTCCTGCTCGAGGCTCTGTCTGCCCGTCCTAAATTGGTTTCATTTTGTGCCTCTGACTAGACTGTGAACTAGTTTGAGTTCTCGCTCTGGTTTCTGTTCCTTCAGTGAAATGTAGCTCTGAAGCAATAGCAGTTATGCTGCCAGAAATTTTCATTTCTAGTAGGACTGATAACAAATGCAGCTTTCTGAAGGAAGTTTTAGGTGGTTTTGTTTGGCTTGGGGGCTTTTTCTACACTACAACTGGCTCTAACACACACTGGAGGAGGAATTCTGAAGAGTCACACTCTCAAGTTGCTGCTGCTTCAATCATTTCTTCTCATTACTTTTAAGACATGTCAGATAATACAGGTAAGTAGTCCAAGGTCAGGAATCACCAAGGAAGGGAAGAATATTGTAGGAAGCACTCCTTTTACCGAATACCAGGTCTAGGGGTCTTTCTTCTTATCATTCCTTTCTATATTTCAGCTAAATCTTTGTCCCAGAGCTGAGTGCGTTCAGATTGCCAGACAGAGCCAACATTCAAAAGCTAGACATGTACTCTTCCTGTGAGGAACAGGACTTGCTTTAAGGGATTATGGGGTAACTGAACTACATCCTCACACCCATCATTTTTTTTTCCCTTTGATCTTGGAGGACTGGTAGTGGACCTGTCTCCAAAACATGTCTCTTCAACTGTTTATGTTCAGGATGAGCAGTCCATGTACTGACCAGGGGACTCTCTTGTTTTACGTTTTTATTTATCATTTTCATCGCATTTTAAATGCATAGGATCCCAGCCTCCTAGCTGAAGGAAAAGATGACAGCGGGAGTGGGAAAAGCAAATGGGAGAGAAGGACTTGCCTTGTCTGTAGTTTACGCTTGAGGAGTTTTTCCCTTTTGAAAGTGAAAATTCGTTCAATCATTTGCTCATCAGAATCGCTTCTCCACTAAATGTTGGTTTCTGTGTTGTGGGTGGTTTAGGTTCTATGTCATCTCAGACCATTCAGAAACCACTTTCGAAGGTTTATCATTCACAGCACTAATGTTTCTGTGCAGCCCCTTCCGCTATCCTTGATCCTCGCCTTGTTTCAAAGGGCAGCCTTTTGTATTCGGTCCTTCTCAGGTTGTGTGTTGCAAAGAAAACAACTGAGCTAAGGCTGTTGTTAAAGGTTTCCAATCTTCTTTCAAAGACTGACTTATCTTTTGTTCCTGATGCAATTCTATTCTTGTATTGTAATAGATATGTGACAAACGTCATCCCCCTTAGTGTAACAGTGGCTGCCATCTATATCCCGCATTAGCTTATAGATTGTTCTCCAGTTGTTTATCTTGGGTGTCATACTGGAATAGGAAATGTTTCTCTTGAAATTTCTCCTTGGGTTGATGAAGTCAGAACTGTTCTGATGGTTGTTCCAGAGTCAGGAAAAGGCTGTCATGAGATGTGTCCAAGCGTAACTACATATATCACGTATGGAACATATTTTTATTCTGGTGGGCACATTTTAAAACCTGAAACTACGTTTTTTTATCAGCATCATAAAGTGATACTCATATTGAAGGATTCTGTTTAACAAGGGTCAGCCATGGTTACATTTCGGCTGCCCAGAGCACAGGATGTGCGCAGACAGGGTGTTTCTAAAAGGCAAGTAGGTTATGTCTCTGTTATGGTGAGGTATACAAATGGAGCTATACAAATGGCCAAAATTACTGTCCTCAAATGTAACTCTGTTTAGCTGGATACATCAAAAAGCCTGATGCATAGGTCATTCTTACTTAACCGATAACAAACAATGTTAGCATGAAGTCTTTCTGCAACAGAACAGCACCTGATGGTAAAATTATAATAAGGGAAAGCTTACAGTGTTGTAGCTCAACTGGCAAAGCTGCTCTCATTTTATACCTTTAACCTACAACCAACAGGCAGAAAAGTAGTCTGCAATGCATGTGTCTCACGTGTGGCACAGGTCCTCACCCTCTTCCTGTCCCTGATCGTGTGACTTGTGCCTTTTCTGTCTCATTAAGGGTATCGCAACATCCAGCCTAGGCTTGGCATTCTGGTATGGCTTGGAAAGATCCCAACCTGCAAGCAGTGGCTCTGGAGAAAGAGGAACTTGGAAGTGGGAGTGGTAAACTTGAGTAATAATTTAGCTCTCAGAAGTGCTGTCACTGCTAGCCAGAGCTGAACCCTTTGGTTTCAGGAGACAGGAACATGCATCATCAGAGAAGAGATCACCCCCTACAGTGCAGAAACCACCAGTGTGGGTCTCCTGCCAGCGGGTGTTGTTGCTCATCTGATTAGAGCACTGCCCTTACAAATGGGATTCTGGGCTCAACTCCCAGTGCTGGCTGAGCCTCATCTGTCTTAGGGGAAGTTAGCAGGTTCTGCACAGCCCTTTGTTAAACCTCCAGGAGTAGTACTCCAACCTATGTTTTCAACATAATCTTCACAGAGACCTTTCTCCTTTTTACACCTTTTAAGCTCTTTATCTTAAATGCTTGCTGATCTATACTCAGCACTTCCATGACTTGAGGATCATCAAGGTGATCTCCAAATAATGAACTTGTCCCCACTTTTTATCTGGGAGATGTGTGTTGTATTTGCTTCTGCTTTGCAAATAGGGAAAATGAGGAAGAAAGCAATTATGTGATTCACTCTGATTGCAGAGTCAGTCAGTTGGTGTAGCCCTAGTGTTACTGCTGATCCGGTAGATTTGTCAGCAGGTTAAAATTAGATGATTCGCTGATCCGGTGAGACTGCTGTCTGTGTAATACAGCCACCATGTCTTGGGGTATCTTGCCTGGGTTTCAAGTAGGTCTGAATATCCTTGCTCATAAATTATTAGCTGCTTCTAGATTTCATAATATTCATTTCTTCTACCAGTTCAAACTGAAAACACTAGGATGCTTGCACTGATGTGGTGGAGAAACACTCTCTGAACCCCTGTGGATTAATGCTTTTCATCTAGAAGAAACCACAGCTGCCACAGCTGTTGCATGGAAATGTTGAGGATGGTTACAAAATGCTGCTTTGTTAATGTGGGTTTGTAAAGCATTGCTCATCTGGCAAGTGCCTGTTGGAAGAAGGTTGCACATTGACCTTTTGAGATCTCATTACTGCTTTACATGATAGACACATAGATAGATAGATAGATAGATAGATAAATAGATAGATGAATAAATGTCATTTAGGAAGCAGTTGCAATGAGTGGCAAACCTCCTACTAGGCCTCTCCTCCCAAATTTCTGTGTCTCTTTCCTAGAAGTTCTCAGCATTTCTGATAACCAGGTTATGGGGCGGATAGTTTGTGATGTGGGTGGGTCTCCCTTTTCCCCTCATTCTGTAGTATAAATATGCCTGTTACAGGGTAAGTGGAGGCATCAGGCAAGAGATCTACCCTATTATGGCAGCTGCTTTGTATATTTAGAGAAAGTCTTGCCCTGATAAGCTTATTCTTTGTGTGTTGATGTGTACTGTTAATTTAGAAATCTCACAGCATGCTTGTAGCATAATGTGAGCCTAACAAAACATCATGTGATTCTTCTTAGATTTGAATTGGGAGGCGGATAATAACTTGTGTAGGAAGAGGTAGGTGAGAAAATTGTCTTATTCTATGTAATCTTTACAAAAACAACTAAATGAGCCATTCAGTAAGATGCTGATGTGCATGTGGAGGTGGCATTTCTGCTTACGTGTACAGAGGAGCCCAGCGTAAGGCAGCTTCTTGCGGAGATCACTGCTTTTTCATCTCACACCCATCAGATCTGAACCAAACATCACTCCTTAAATAGGCGATTAAAAATAAATAGAGAGCATTGTGAAATTAATGTGCGAAGTATGTGCTACAGAGGCGTATTAAACAATGAACATTTAACCTCAACTCTCTTGTGAGTTAACCTAAGCAGCAGAACATGTGCAAATCATTACTTTTATCTGTCTTTGCTGTCTGGATGCTGTAGTCAACTGCTGGCATCCTCTGTGAGACTGGTGTTTTGGTTCTGAATCTGGAAAGATGCAGGAAGACCAACGTCTTTCACTTCTCAAATGACATGAGTTACACAAGACTCGTGATCTTCCAAAGGTCAGAGCACAAGATTTCTCTCAAGAGAAGCTGCTCTGTTCTGCTCTTGTGAAGCAGCTGTTGGCTCAGATTTCAGTTTATTCAGACACAATATGTGCTCTAAACAGATTCTCAGGCTATATTAATTAATGTCTCAACTAATTATCATTCCTTCTCCCCCCCCCCCCATAATTTTTCGTCTCCTGTTGTCTTCTTTGTGAAATGAAACCCTTTCTGATCAACCACAAGTGTCTGATACAACCTCTGGATAAGGTCAGTTGTCAGGTTAGTGCTATGACAAGCCTTTTCCAGAACTTCTTGGTCCTTGAAGGAGGATTTTTTTCTTAGCTCAGGAAACTAAATTGATCAGACACATTTTGCTGACAGAGCTTGCAAAGCAGTGGGAGCTGAAGGTTTTAACCTGAGAAGTGTGAGGTGGTTTCTGATAGCCACGTCCAGCTATTAACTTCTGAATCCCTGCATTACAGCCATGGGAAGGTCACAGGTAACATAACCCGTTTTACTTGTGCAGCCATACACAGTTTCCACTGCATTTGGTTTTGTTTTAGCAGAAATTGCCTGAGCCAAAGGCAGCTTTTCTGTGTTTTTTTTAACTTGCTCTTTCAAACAAGTCGGTGTTTGCCACTGCACCATTGCTAGCGCAGCCAAGGCACTGCAGCAGCCTCTTGCTGCAGGTCTGAAGGGTTTTTCCTCTCAAGCTCCTGCTTGTGCAGTGTAAAAAATACATTTGCAAGGCACAGCGAAAGACTCAAAGCATTATCTGTATGATTTATGCTCCTTGTTCTTGATATTCTATTATGGTTTCCTCTTTCCAGACAATTATCTTCCTTCCTTCAGGAGGAGCATTTGATAGTGCCTTGCTTAAGGTGCTCTTACAGTATGTGAAGGGGCTATAGGAGATGCTCCAGAGCACCCTGTAAAAGACACAGGCTTCACCAAGAAATTCTTTTTTGCAGTTCAGTGTCCTCAGCTTGTTGTGATGACACCCAGCTTGCAGCTGGTCATTGCAAAGCACAGTTTGCTGAACCAGTATTAAAGAGTTTGGATCCCTCCACCATGCTGGGCTGAACTTCCCATCCAAAATGGATACCTTTAATTGATTTAATGTTTAACTGATTTAATGCTCCACTTCATCATGGTGTGAGTGTCTAAGGAGGGGGCTGATAAGCTTCTACATGAAAGTTTGCTTCTGAGGTCCTGCTGTCCTGCATCTTGCAAGTCCAGAGTGGGGAACCAAGCTGTGTGCCGAGGTGGCCACAGACAGGGGAATGGAAGAGAATAGAGGCCAGAAAAGCAGCTGAGAAGGTGGGTTAGTATTTAGAACATTTTAGCTTTGAAAGAGTAGGGATTTGGAGGGAAGTAGGAGGGTGCCCCCCTTTTCATTTGAGCAGCACTTCCAAGCAGGACCTCTTCCCTCCAGCACAAGCAGTAATGCTGAAACCAGGTACTGTACAAAAACCGCAGCCTTCGGAGCCCGCTGGTGTTTATTGCTGTACACTGAACCCAGAGCTCCTCCTGGAGGTCCGCAGAGTCCAAGCCGTGCTGCTCATAGAGCTCATCACTGCTGCTTGGCACTAACAGCAGAGCACCAACTACCCCACGTATGTATAGGGTGTATACAACAGGTAGGCATAGGGTAATTATAGTAATCTTACATACAACTGTACATAGGCAGTCCCAACTGACTTCAGTTAGTTCAATGGCTACACCAAACTACCTTTGGCAAGCTGAGCCCAACCCAAAAGTAAAGATAATACATCTGGATATATTTACATACTAAATGTATCTGAAGAGCTACATTCCTCCTTTATTTTTTTGAGGAACGGGTGCTAAACTTTTTGGGGGGGGGGAGTGCAGGGAATGTCCACATAAATCCTACTGGAACCCACAAAACATTCCTCATCTGGTCAGACAGTACACCTTTCCCATTAGAAGTATCAAGACTCATTACCTACATGGGAAAAGACAGCTAGCTCAGACAATTAGCCTCCCACCTCTTCTACTAAATTTATCTCACTCACAAACCACAGGTCCTCAGTTTAAACACACATTGCTATCCAATGCATGCCTAGCTGGGGGGCAGGGGGAAGTCAGCTAAGCAGACCTAAAAGCAGAACATGAAAACACTAGCCATTATCCTTCTATCTATGATTATGCTAGCAGGAAACTACACTATAACTACACTTGCTATCTCACAAGAGCCCATATACCTTTTATTCTCCTCCTGACCCCTTGCAATAATATGATACATCTCAACGCTAGCCGAAACAAACCGCTCCCCATTCGACCTTACAGAAGGAGAATCTGAACTAGTCTCCGGCTTCAATGTAGAATATGCTGCAGGTCATTTCGCCTTATTCTTCTTAGCCGGATATGCAAATATTATGCTAATGAACACATTAACCACCCTCTTATTCATAAACCCAAGCGCACTCAACCCTACACCAGAACTTTTTCCCATTATCCTTGCCACAAAAACACTACTCCTTTCTTCAAGCTTCCTCTGAGTACGGGCCTCCTATCCACGATTCCGATACGACCAACTCATACACCTCCTATGAAAAAACTTCCTACCCCTAACACTAGCACTCCACCTCTGACACACCAGCATACCTATCTCTTACGCGGGCCTACCTCCATACCTGAGGAAATGTGCCCGAACGTCAAGGGTCACTATGATAAAGTGAACATAGAGGTACACTAACCCTCTCATTTCCTATATGCTTAGAAAAGCATACATCTCAACGCTAGCCGAAACAAACCGCTCCCCATTCGACCTTACAGAAGGAGAATCTGAACTAGTCTCCGGCTTCAATGTAGAATATGCTGCAGGTCCTTTCGCCTTATTCTTCTTAGCCGGATATGCAAATATTATGCTAATGAACACATTAACCACCCTCTTATTCATAAACCCAAGCGCACTCAACCCTACACCAGAACTTTTTCCCATTATCCTTGCCACAAAAACACTACTCCTTTCTTCAAGCTTCCTCTGAGTACGGGCCTCCTATCCACGATTCCGATACGACCAACTCATACACCTTCTATGAAAAAACTTCCTACCCCTAACACTAGCACTCCACCTCTGACACACCAGCATACCTATCTCTTACGCGGGCCTACCTCCCTACCTGAGGAAATGTGCCCGAACGTCAAGGGTCACTATGATAAAGTGAACATAGCGGTACACTAACCCTCTCATTTCCTGTATACTTAGAAAAGCAGGAATTGAACCTACACAAAAGGATTGTACCGTGCAGGAGAGGGGAGCAGGGCAGCACAGGGGCCATGGTGCCATCCGAGTTGTACAGGGGTGTTTAGAAATTTCTAGGCACATACTAACATTTCATAACTGCATCTGTTGCACTGCAGATATTGATCCCAAGAGTTCAGTGATGGCCAGGTAATTACATGTTGATAACAAAACAATAAACCACTTAAACAGTGACCAGTCACACGAACCGAGCAGGTTTTCTGTGCAGTGCGCATCTGACTGAACGGTGCTACAGTGGTGGGTCTTGTAATGGTCTCTGCAACAGGGACAAACGTGAGAAAACACGACAGCTATGAGATTAGACACCTGGTATTTGCCGTTTCTTAAGATGTTCAGGCTGGTCTCTGCTGCTCAGTCATTTTTGAGACTAAAGCTTGCTCCTTATGTTTCTAAAAAAGTGGCATAATAATTTAGGTTCTACATCATGAAAAACTGAGATTTTCTCAGCAGAAACACTCCCCATCCCTGCCCACCCCCCAGAGCTGTACACACAGCCGCATGTGCACATACTGTAACAGTTCCTTGAGGTTTTGTGATGAAGGCTTTAAGCTCTACAAAACAGTAACGATGAAGTGCCCAAGCCATTGACCCCTTTCCACATCAGATAATGAATGATGGTCTTAAGTCACTGCTCCAACACTGTATACATGTGCATATCATAGAATCATAGAACAGTTAGGGTTGGAAAAGACCTTAAGATCATCTAGTATATACACATGTGTGCATGTACATCAAGTATGAAATGCTATACACACACATATTTATTTTAGAATTCTAATGAGCTGCATGAAAAACTGCATTATTTTAATTCAGCCTTGCCTATAGTAATTTTTCATGTTTAAAAGACCTGTCCATTCTTCCTTTCCGCTAGGGCCTGGAAAGTGAAATACGTACATTTATGAAACAATGAAGAGATCATGGGTTGGGGGGTGGTGAAGTGAAGTAGGTATTTTGGACATGTTAAAATAAAAGAACCGCTTGATAAACAACTGCTAATTGTCAAGGAATGCAGTCCAAACACCACAGCATATGCTGGTTTGGGATTTTTTTACTGTTTGGCTGTTTTTTTAAACCAACTCAGCTTCGAAGAATTCCTGAATTCTAACCTGATGCTGAAAGATTAATACATTAAAACAGTATTTCATAATATCCTCATATCCTCTAAAGAGCACTGTATCCTGATGACAGTGTAAGGAGAGTACTTACAGTCTTGCCTGATAGGAAAATAAATTTAATACAATCATATAACACATACATGACACCAAAATACTTATTTACAGCATATATATATTATTTTTACTTTTTATTGATACATTTCCCCCCTTTTAAAGATATTGAGATTAAAAATGTCCAAGCCTGTTCAGAGAAGAAAACTTTCTCAAGATAGATGAGAAACAAGAAAGGAAGTCAGCTACAGTGCACCATCTGCTGCCAGCCCCCTTGTAAAATATGTTCCAGTTAACAGAGAGTACATTTACAGCAACACGTTGACGCTGTTCATTCTCATCTGCTTACATACTAAACAAATACCATCTTGGCACGAAGAGAAACATACGTTCAAAGAAGGAAGAGCCATTTGTCATAGTGTCATCTGAATTTATGAAGGAGAGAGCCACCACCTCAGCTGAATTAAGAGCCCCTCTGCTTTTGAAGAAAACCCATCACCTATCGCCTCCCAGACAACACTGTCAACAACTCTGGTTCTGGAGGTCCATACTGTATTTTGGTGTGTGCACATGACTACAGTATCTCTGAGTATAGTTTCACCAACCGCTTATATCCTAGCCTATGAACTGGAATGTGACCCTCTCCTCCAGAACCACCAGCCACCACACACAAGCTTTTATGGGAGCTCATCTGAATGACCAGTTTATTTTCTTCACCCTTTGCAAATCTTGTTCCTAAAGTGTCTGATCTGAAATCAATAAGCTGAAGACACTTGAACCTTCCTAGGGTCAACACTTGGCCAAAACATCACTGAAAGTCGGCAGCCAGATGCTAGCTTGCAAAGGAGAAGACCTTCCCTAGATTTCTACGCTCTTGTAGGGTGTTCACATGCGAAGTTCCTACATAAAACAGCAGGTCCACGTTTTCCAAAGCAGACTGAAAATCACTTTAGTTTCAAACTGGAAGCTTAGAAACCTATTTTGGCTATGTTGTAGAGCACTTTAAATATACCAAATGCTACGTGAAGTGCCAAGTATTGGAAAACTACTAATTCAACCCAGAAAAGATGCTAGAAGCCAGCCTTTCCAAGCTAAGCACAGGACCATGTTGGTATGGCCTCACATTTAGAAATATCAGATGTGTCCACAGGCACAAGGCCAGCCTCACACAGTGGTGCAATCAGTGTATATTAATACCTTCTGTCCCCAGTTCAGAGACTTGCATAGATTACATACCTTGAAAACGGGATTCCAGCCAAAAGGATTAGCAAATGGATTCTAAGTAACTCCAAATATTTGTCATTTTATTAAACATGCCTGCTCTCAGCTGGCATCTCATTCTGAATACCAGCAAGCATTAAAACTGAGAAACATTTTGTTAGTGTTCGATTTCCTACTGAGAGTTCAAAATGTATTTTTAAATTTAAGCAGATTGGGTTTTTTGTGGCTTTGTTTGTTAAAAAAAAAAATAAATAATTAAACCTGCATATTTCCAGGTTTTCTCCACTCTCAGCAGAAAGGAACAATTTTTCTGGTACCTCCAAACCTTGGGACAGAATTAACATACTTGGTTTTTTTCTGAGTAGGAAATGCATCCAAAGTAAAGTGGCAAAGCTTGATTGTCCTTTCATACGGATGCAAACCAAAAGCAATTCCACTACAGAGAATAAAAAAGTCCTGAAAAACTGAATCTCTCCACAGGGTTTGTAAATGTGGGGTTTCATCCATGAAGTCAAGTGGAAAAGTTCTGAGCACATCAGCATGCCATGTCCAGAAACACACATTAGCTTATGCTTAACCTAAAATCTAAGAAGCTGAAGCCTATTGCAGCTGAACACCGAGAACATTATAGCCTAAAGCCCACAGGAGAAGGGGTCAGCCTTCCACTGCAACATCTACAGAAACCAAATCTCCCACTATATCCGAAGTGGCTCAGTCATCAGCAAATTTAAATTAATATGAAAACAAGAAACCTAGATTGATGTCACCCTGCTTACCACATCCCTTGGAACTCCACAGTGTTTTACTATTTCCGTGTGATTGACAGCAGACTACTAGCATAGAGCTTAAGTTTCATTTAATAAAATTTGTTAGTACAAAGCAGCCTATTTAATTCTTGTTTTGTACTAGAACAGTGATTTCTCTATTTTCTCTATGTAGTAGTTTAGCACTCAGAGTGGCATTTGTTCCTCAAGCTATAAAGCTGTCAGTTGGACAGTAACACGCCAACTTTACAATTAATCCAGAATCAGCTTTTAACCAGGGTTAAAAAGGCATTTTGAATGCAATATGCTGGTATTATTTCCGTTCAGAAATTGAATAAGAGAAAAGAACTAAATGCTCAGAAATTAAGATTATTTTAAAACTGTATAATTAAAAATGTGTTACTAATTGCCTTGAAGATAGGTATTATCATACAAAGGAAAGACTCAGCCTAGAAAGACACAGTAGAGGAGAACAAAGGAAGGTCAAATCTCTTCCAGATTTTTGACAGGGTCAGCAGAAGTCAGTTTTGTTTGGCAAAGATCTGTAAGAACTTGGACATTTCATTTTCCCCAATCACTGTAAAACTGTTCTTTAACTGAGTAGGAAATAGTTCAAAATACAATCCAACCCGACCTATAGAAGTACATAGAATATTGTGGCCAAAGTTAAACCAAAAATACCTATCCCACTTCAAAAACCTACATAAGAGTCTCCTCTTAATATCTAGGTCACCATAAATTGCTCCAGGCAGTCTGTTTAAATCTCCATGTCCAAATGAATGGCTATTAGCTCTTGGGCTCAAAGGAACTTGCAAGTCAGGACATATATAAAGCTGTTCTGCTAATATTCAAATAGTCTGAAACAAATAACCCTCGAGGATAGGGCCTTAATGACTTTAACTTTCGCATTTCAGCAACAAATCCAGCTGTGTGTGTGAGGTACACAGGTTTCACAAACCAGACAGATATAGTACGACATCACCTAATAAAAAATGATACTAATAACAAAACAAATCTCTGGCCAAGGCTGAAAAAAAGTTTGATGCTTGGAGGTTTTGGCAACTATTGCATTTTTAATTTGTTTATTTTAAACTAGTTTTGTAATACGGCAGTAACACTATTCTTAGCAAGATTGGCCATAAAGTATAGCCTGCATGAAATGAAACCACACTAAATCAGTAGTTATAAAACAGCTTTACAGCTCTGTACATCTTCACTATAATGTTCACTGTTATAAAAAGACCATGGTCTTATGAAGCCCAGGCAGCAAGCTGCTTCATTTCATCTTCATCCTCTGCTCTCTTCCTGGTTGATGCTGCAAAGAGAGAGTAACAATAACCATCAACTAAATGTAACAGTCAGAATAATTTTACTTGTTAGCAAGGACTTACATAGTGCTTCTCAGTCTGAAGATCTCAGATTAATTTATTGAGTAGCAAGCTAAACCTAGGTAATACAGTAATGAAACTGGTGAGGGATGCAACTACTTTGCTCCCATTGTTAATCTCAAACATAACCCTGAGGTTAACAATATAGGTCTGAGGTAACTCCTACTGAAAGGCTCCCACAGAAAATACATTTAACCTCTAAGAGTTGTCACATAAAGGGTCCCCAAGAATGCTGCCAGTTCTCTCACTTGAGCAGGCAAGAGTGACCGATCCCTGCCTGGCTGCACATCCTGCTGCCTCTCCAAATAGCACTGAAGAGCCCTGCATGTGCAGGTCCAGTCTCACCCTGCTCTAATGAGAGGTGCTGTTTGTTAAAAGGAAGAAAGAAAATCCTGAACTGTCTTTGTTCAGGTGACATCAGTTGACCAGTCCCTACTCTAAAAGCGCCCCTGACTCACAATGCAACTGGGGAAGATCACTGTGACTTGCTCCATCTCAGTTTCTTCATCTATGAAATTAGGAGGGTAACATGTACCTCCAATGAGAAACATTAACAATTCTTATTTTACTATTGCTGTGTAACAGTAAGCATGGAGTTTCAGAAAAGATAAACTGGTTTTTCAAGGCCTTAAATTATAGAACTGTAACCAGCTAATTTTGCCTGAAGCAGCCATACAGACAGATGAAGCAGCAAATTATGATAGTGAGAAGAATATGGAGATGGCCTGGGTTTAATAAAATTGTCAACTGGGGCAGCTGGATCTGGAAAAGGATGTATGAACAAGTCATAAATGCCCAGACTGCAATTTGCACTGGGTTCTCCACAATCCTTTTTTTCTTTTTACAAGCTGTTCTGCAACTGACTTCAGCAGATGAGGCCACAATCCCAGTTTGAACATTTAAAACTGCCTCTCAGGATTTAAGTGCTGTCTGCCAAAACACACGTAAGAGTCTCTGAGCTGAGCTGGTCTAAGTAACCTGTTCTGCAGCAGAATGCACCATAAACAACCTGTGTAATGTATGTGCTGTCCTCACCATTAAACATTTACACTGTTTTACTAACATCAGTACACAGCAAGTCTTTCAGCTGGTAAAGGACAATAGGGAGATGGTTTAAGGTGTAGTAAAAGTCAGCTGTCTCTGGCTTAATTCAAAATGAACAGGGCAGAACTACAGAAAAATAAGGCTACCGCTTAATACCAGGAATAAGCCTGTTCTGTAGAAAGCAAACTAAGGAATGACAGTATTTCTTTTAATGTGTACTTCCTGCTGCTTCCTTCATTTCTAATTAAAATACCAGTGGTAAATATCAAACCACTACCCTACAAAGCTGGATCTTTGTGACGCAAACATTTTGAATCTAGGTCAGACTCCAATTTAAAAAGACTAAGGTTGTAATTGCCAAAAGAAAAGAAAAAAAACAAGTACTGCCATCATCCAATCTCACTCCATTTCAGGAGATGCATCAGTACATGCCCAAGGTCAAGTTCCCCGAGTTTGTCTCCCCAGATCTACAGAGAATTTGTGCTAAATTCTTTCATACAGGAAAGCAAAACACCATTCTGTTTTTTCTGATAAACAGATACAAAAAAGAAAAGGCATCTATAATACTTTAAAAGTTAAACCACAGTTAAGTATATATTTGAAATGCTCTCTTCCTCTCCTTCTCACATCATGGCTTAATCATGAGAAATGTAAAATGGCAAGCAGGCAGTTTACCAGGGCGAGAAGGCAGTGATGTGGACGGAACACTTGGCAACCTGACATCTCTCATTCCCTTGTTCAATTCTTCTTGCTCCAGTTCTTCTAATTCTGCCATCAACTCATCCTAAATTCAAGGAAAACATTATTTTCAGTTTCATTGTCTTGACAGTGATCTCAGGCAAGGGCACATTTAACCACCATAAAACAAAACTCTACTGAAACAAAAGAACCCAGTTTACACCTGAAAATAAATATGAAAAAACAGCGTATCACAAGTATGATTCTTACTAAATGTGGGTGATAACCACAAACCTTATTGAAAGTTGTAAGAATAATAATGGAAGTTAGAAACAGGACAAGGAATAAAATTAGAAAGAAAACTGATGGCAGTGTAATATTTATCAAAAAGGCAAACAGGAAAAAAAAGTCCCAATACCATCCTCAGGTTTGCTTCCAACCTGGAGCCTGTAGTCTTTAACAGATTCTAATTTTAATGTGCAATTTCTTCTGTTTTAAAGGCAAACAGTTTCCACTGTTTATATGGTAGGCTGACATTGAATATTATGCTTCAACCCTATCACACAAGTCCAGATTACATATGATTTCAAAGGAGCGCTAGAATCAGAGCTGTCCTTCTGGGCCCTGTTATTCACTCCTGAAGCATGCAACATGCTTGGACTTTTAGCTGCAAAAGCTGATTTGGACAGATGAGCTAAACCATTTGTATATTAAAAAGAAACAAAAAAGGCTATACACTTTTTTTAAAAAGCCTATTTGTTGGCTGGACTTTCTCAAAGAAAGGAAGCTAAATATTACGTATTTGTAGAGAAATGGACCTTTGCCACTTTGATAAAATAGCTTAAAAAGAAAGAATGGGAAAAAATGGCTGTAGCAACGCCAGATGTAATAGGTATTGAAATGGGCTTTGCCTACCCATTTATACCTAACTTATCACCAATGTGGAAGTTAAAATGATAACCACATAGTCACTACAGGCCTTCTCAGACTTGCTTTCTCATGGTTTTATATCTTAAGGCCAAAGAAAGGCTAGTTTGCTTACCTGACCTAGTTCACAGTGCAAATGCTAGGATACCATCTATAAATTTCAGCATTGGGTCTATAGCTGATGATGTTCAATTGACAGCTGATCTCTCAAAGAAATGTGCAAGTTTGGGGCCCCAGGTCTAACTTACGCATTTAGCTGAAGTGCAAATGTGTCTGCACTTTAAGTGCCTCAGGCAGTGCTGTAAATACAAGCTTCTTTAAAAAGTTAGTGTCCAAGTTGTTGTACAGTCAATGGAAACAGGTATTTCTGAAGACCTCTGGATGGTCATCTAACACCCTCCAATACCAAACTAGTCCTTACCAACCTCTGCTGAACACATAAACAATTCAGAGGTAGTATCAGCCACAACAGGCTCTCTTTAAAAAAAGAAAAGAAAACCATGATCATGACTCCTCCAACTTTAACATAATAATGTAGTGGCAAGAATCTCTAAGTGGGAGACAAGTTATTCTCGTCCTCAAGCATACATTTAACTTAGATTTCCCACAACTCAGGAACTGCTTTAGAACTAGGCTGTGGAGTATTGCAATAGCTATAACAAATCTCCTCTCTCCTCTTGAACCTAGGCCAAAAAGAGAGCAGGGGGAAGATACCATGTGAACTCTCAGGTTCCAGACTTTGTCCACTGGAATATGTGTATTTCACATCAGAAGCAAGCCTCCAGGAAAGGATCACCTCTCCCAGTCAGCATCCTACTTAGGCAGGACAGAGCTTTTTTGCACTTTTCAAGACATACACTGTGTCAATCCAAGGAGAAATAACCCTTAAGTTTCTGTGTCTGTCTGGAGCAATAGAAATTACATGCTTCCATGATCTCCTTACACCCATGGCACACATATGAAGAGGAAATCCACGTGTGTGGTCAAAATGTCCTCCAAAAAAACAAAATTAAATGTCATCCTCCAACACAAATCACCTCATAACCCAGCAATTAATCCACTGAGTCCAGTGCTCTCAAGCTGAAGTGTCCTCCAGACCAAATTTCCCAGTTACTGGACAAATCCTACAAGCATGAGACCCCAATACAAAAGCATGTGCTGATAAAATGATGCCCCATGTGACAGTGGCTTAGTCTCCCAGAACAGGAAATGTGTCCATCAGCTTAGACTAGTATCTCTTAGAACTTCCAGGTCAATCTACAACACGCTTACTAAGTCTAGACTCCTAAAATTTAAGCAATGAGGAAACGTAAATTATACTGTATAGCTGTTCAGGATGGCAATGTTTTTCAGCTGTTTGAAACCCAGTTTGCACAGGTCAAATCCCATTCCTTGTGCCAGTAATGATTAAATGTTTCTTGAAAAGTCTATTTACATTCAAAGTGGAAAAATAGAAAAGCAGATAATGGGAATAAAATACAAAGAATCATTACTGTTCTCAACAAATTATAACTGTTGAACAAAACCTCCCTTCCCCCCCGGTCAACCTAATGGATCTACTTCTGCAGAAAATCTGGAAAACAGGGAAAGCACCTGCATCTTCCAGCACCAAAAATGACCTTAAAAACCTGGTCCAAATATTCAGGATTGTGGACAGCTGCCTGTTCATGGCATACGAATATGCACTTAGTCAAACGGATGTCTATTTGGAGCACAAAAAATTACATGTTTCAGTGTCCACTTGTAGAAGTACAAATTACATGTTTTAGTGACCTCCTCCTCCCATGGTACAAATGAGAGTAACTACAGGAGTGCAGTTAAACTTGTCTTTCTTAAAATTTATATACAAATAGAAGTATTTTAATATTTTTCATATTTTTATTGTATAGTTATGTTATGTATATTTATAAATAGATATGCATATATATTTTTATACACACACACACACATATATATATATGAGAAGTAGGAAAACATCCTAGATGGGGTAAGCTAGAACCAAGGAATTTCACTCCAACACCTTTTGAGAAACAAACCACCAGAACAAGCCACCAGAAAACAACAACAAAATAACTATGGAGTCATTTAACAGCTAAAACTCGCAGGCCTGAAGTACTAACCTCATCAAACTCATCACCGAAAGTGGCTCGGTTTGAGATAGCATCTGAAATTTCCTGGGCAACATCTTGCTGTTCAGTGATATCTTGCATCAAATCATCAATTTTGTTCAAGTCCCTGGCAAGATAACACAGAAACATTTTTAAAAGATACTTCATTCAAATCCTACAAAAGAGACTTAGAAAAACATCAACAGACTCTATTTTCTTTTTATGTCATGGCTGCATATAAACAGCAGACTTCACAGGGAATAATTTCCTTCACCTACACCTTAATGTTTCCTGGCAAGCTTCCGTGTGTTCCAGCCAGTCAAATTTCTTCCACTTTGGGATTGTAAAAAAAGTCTAACTGCAGCAGTTTGTGTCTCTCTCCCTCTCTGTGCTTCTCATACCTCTGCCAGCCAAGAGTCACATCCTCTGGGCAAATGCCATCTCTTTCCCAAAGTCAGCATCTTTACAGATGGATCTTTTAAGATGTTAAACTGGGGGGAACTTAACAAGGACTATACTCAATTTTACACCTTCCCCTTATTGTTAACTTCATTACTGTTTCAGTTCCTGTTTACTTCTCCCAGAACAACCTTTCTCATTTAACTGTTTATTCAGGCAGGAAAACAGCTCATGAAACAACATAGAACATATAAAAATACTACACAGACAAAAAAAAAAATCCCTCTCCTTTATTCAGGTCTAATTAGTACTTTGAATCACACAGTCCAGCTTACAGACTTTGAGGAAAAATGTCCACTTAGTTTCTTCAACTAAGTTTTCTTCCCAAAAAACCAAGGGCAGAGGCCAGTCTCCACTGCCAAGGCAGGCTTAAAAAAAACCAATCAGGTACCACATGGATCTGTCTAGTTAAGCGAGCTTCCTTCGAGACTAGCTGTTAAGAAAAGACATTTTTCTGCCAAATGTAACAACACAGCGTCAATAGCATTCCTGACATTAAATGCCTGAACCAAAAATTAAGTCAAAACAGTCTGACTTGATAAAATACTCTTCAGTGATGAAATAGCTTGAAAGTGGTTAGTAAGCTCAACTTGAAAGCTATTAGCACTTACATATTTTCATGTACTTTTTTCATAGCTTGTGCAGCATAGCCCATATTCTTGAGCACTTCTGTGTTGGTGTGGGAATTCTCCAGTGCCTCTCTCTGGAACTCAATGGTTGAAAGTGTCCCATCAATTTGAGTCAACTGTTTCTCATATCTCTTTTTTCTCTTCAGTGCTTGTAAGGCAGCTGGAATGGGAAGAGGCAAAGTGCACTGTGTATTTTTATAGCAAAATGCAAGGGCAAGAAGTTCAGCACCAAGCCAACCTGCAGAATTTATAATTCTTACCCTCATACCTTACTAGTATGGAGACAAACTTTGACCACAACAGATCAGCAGCCTGTTTATCACCAACATGCTGTTGCGTGAACATGCTGGGAAGCCTCTTTTAGATTAACTCCTTTGAACACCACAAGGAAGAGCATCTTCTTCCTCCACTGTGGGAGATCGTGAACTCCATCCTGTGCACACAGGCAAAGCAGGGAAGATGGGGAGGAAAAAGAAAAACATCAGAGAGAAGTCAGAAAAGAGGAAACAGGGTAAAGAAAGAAAAGAAGAGGTTGCAAAAAATAAGTAAAAACTAAAGAAGACAGTGTAAGAAGATCTGTCATGATAACCACACGTCCATCAGTGCTGCTTTCTAAACTTTGTCTCAGCAGCAGAAACTGTCAGATGCAATGGAAAGCCTAAATGGCCTAACCAAGCAGGTCATTAGATCAGATGAAGACTCATATTCCTCTGGCTTTCATCTGCGTCTATTTCTTTATAATCACTTACGAGCACGATCTTTAAACCTCAGAACTTGAAAACATACAGAATTTTGTAGACACAGCCACAGTCAAGTCCATCTACTCCCCATTAACTTTGTAAATCGTCAAGATTAGTCTTTTATATTTGCTATATTATGAGCAGCGTACTTTGCCCAGAGTAAATCATTAACTGAATGAATGCATGTGACAAGCAGAAGGAGAAAAGAACTTTCGCTTGGCCTCTGGGTGTGGAACACACACAATCTTGCCACAAGCATTTCCTGACCACTGTCCTTTCCAACCTACACATGTGCCAGGCAAGAAGACAAACAAACAAAACCAAGACACTGAGGTAACCCATAGGTTTTTCAATGCTATTAACAGCCATGTCCTTTCCCTTTTCTCTTACATTCTATTTTTAAATCAGGTTCAGAGCCAGCAAGCAACAGCAGCACTGCAGCCCCCCAAACTCAACCAACAGCAGTAATTACTGTTGCTTTCCTATTCGACTAATTACCCTTGTACAATAATACTGAACCTTGACACTGGGATACACAACTTTGCACTAAAAAAAATAATCTAGTGCTTTGTTGACAAATGCCTGAATCAACATGGTCAAGATTGCTCATTGTGAGCTGTATGAGAATAAGCATTCACACAGGCTAAGAGCAACCTGGTTTAATGGAAGGTGTCCCTTCCTATGGCAGGGGGGCTGGAACGAGATGATCTTTAAGATGATCTTCCAACCCAAACCATTCGATGATTCTAGCACCTACAGTAAAATGTTTCAGGACAGCAAACCACAAGCACAACAGATTAATCACAGTATTCAAATTCAGGATCTTCCCAGGTTTTGGAGGATGGTCCAAAGATCATGCATACTCTGAAAGCATGAACACCAGGTGATGTCATGTAAACTGCAAATGTGAGAATTGTAAGATTCTCATTAGCAATTCCAAAATACATCAGTTGGATTTAATCCCAAATATCTTTTTACATACTTACCATTTCCCTACTTATTTATGCTTATTATGTATTAGGACACCAATCACTTCCTTCATTAGCTTCAGTTGAATCAAAATTTGATCCTGTATTCTTAGGTTAGGAAACCAGAGGGTCCAGGTAAATTCAATAGTCTAAAACTGTGCATAACACTGGCTGTGCCAGGGAGAGCTTCAAAGTGCTGTGGACTGAGGAACACTAACTAGCCGGTGCAGAAAGGCTTCCAGTGGTGCAAGTAGCTACTACAGGGCAGTATTTCCAGTCGTTGTTTTTCAGAAATGGAATTCTGTAATGGTGCTGTTATTACTGACTGCTCAGGGAGAAAATGGATTTCCTCAGTTACATACAAAGAAGGTGTTTTCAAAATCCTGAAGGTTCCTGTATTAATACTTAATTAAACCACACCCAAACATAAGAAGCCATGGAAGAAGCTAAACTGTGTGACTTCACCTATTCATAAACAGGTTTTCCTAATTACTGTAGTGCAGCATATCATCTTTATTAATTCTCTTTAGTTTTATCAGTGACTTACAGAACAAAGCACTTGACAGGAAATCAATTCATATTCCTTCCTTACAAAGGCATAATAAATTCCCACACCACACTATATGATTTTTCTCATTAAATGACTGCCCTTCATTGTGCAGTTTTGCTATAACAGCTTCTATAGCTAGGAGAATCTCCTTCTTATTTGAAATCTATTTTTCTGGTTTACAGATTATTATGAATTTTAAGTGCTTTTCTACTGCACATACAAGCATTTAAAATTTGTGTGTAACTCTTACAAGAAGGTTGAAATGCTTCACATAAATGCTACTGCAGTATAACAACCAAACTGAAAAAGAACTTATATATCAAAATATAAAGAAATGGAGCAGAGAACATAAACTTACTCCAATGAAGGTCTAAGAATGGCACTGAGAAAGGGTGTAGCCCATTCCAAAGATTTCAAAGGGAGACAGCCCAGGGAGGAAGAGTCTAAACAGAGGCAGGATCTGAAGAAGCAAGTCTATCTAATACCAGAAAGAGGTGGAGGTCTTCTCCTGGGGGGGAAAAAAAGCATCTCATACTGTGCTCCAAAGAAGCTGATTCAATTCCTGCATTTCAAAATTAAATGGTCAGCACTTGGCTGGGCTTTAGCACATTTCCAGCAAGCAGGATACAGCTCACAGACTAGGAAACACTGCTTTTAATCTGAGGTTTTATTTCCAACATAAAGGGTGGAACACCAGCAGACTAATATTTCGGTTTAAGTATGCATATTAAAGAACTACTGTTATTAACATACAGAAGGACTCTTTTCCAATATCATTACTATGCTTCATTAAGGAAGCAGAAATAGCCAGCTGGGCAACGGTAATCCTGAACACATTTAATATCCAGATTTCTAAAGGATAGAACAAAATTAGTGACAGAGAAAGATTTGTGGCACCCTCCTCACATGGTTTCATGACAGATCAGAATGAAAAGAGACAGTACAGTGATATCAACACCTTTAGCCCACCACCAACACTCATTAGTATAGGAATTACAGACGATTTTATCTTTTGAAGTACAAATAAAAGCATTGTCTTTTAACCATTAAAATTCTCAGGGGGAACTGGTGAAGAAGAAGAGTGTTTCTTCAGGTAATATAACACCACTGTGAAAATACTGGATCTCGTTCTCAGATACAGTTCACAGATCTCAACTTCATTCCTACAAGGATTACAACTTTTGATCTCCCTTACACCACGGACAACCAAAAGTGCTGATGAGGCCATAAAAAATCATACCACCCTCAGTAAGCTCATTAGCAGCATTCATAATCCTTAAAACCTTGAGCCACATACAGTTACAACTGGGGGGCTAATTCAAGAACAATAATGCATTTGACTTGTTATAACCACTCCAGTTCATGGCAAGACACTTGAAATGTGATCATGAAGATCAGAGAACAACAGCTGTAATTCCCAGAACAAAGACACACTAAGGGCTTCCTCACATATCTCTGCCAGAAACCCTCAGCCCCAACCTGTCATGCACCCTGCCATAGGCATGACGGGCCTGTCTGTGTTAACATGCAACTACTATATTGTTGTTTGCTTTCAACAGCCTTCTGGTTACAGCTAACTCACTGAAAAGGAATGCTACATGGCTACATAAGCCCTGTCCAAATGTACCACACAACATATTTAGCCGCATCTACTTGTAAAAGCCTACCTGTTACTCCAACTTTCTATATTGGTTTTGTCCCCAGTGGCACTATGTGGCTCTTCATGGTTAAGATTTAATCCTACTTTGGATGGCTGCTTTCAACTTTATTCTTCTCATTTAGCCATTTTTTTTTTTAGGTTCTGTGAAAGATTCCAGGCTGAAACACCACCCAGTCACGTGTACGTTTTCTTGGGCACAGGTGCACTTCAGGAAACGCATTTCCTTTTAAAGAGTTCTCAAATACTCAGCATTACTTTCTGTCCTTTAAATTTTCCTGTATGATCTTCAAAATAATGAAGATGAAAAGCCAGTTTGCAGGTGGAGTTGGCAACTGTGCACTGGCTGAAACTGAGATACCCAAAAAAATACAGCAAGAGATATATCCAAAAGAACAATGACTTTGTATCTGGAATGGGAAGAGATTAAAAGGCAGTGGTAACTGTGAAAAGAAACATTGCTTATCATGACATAACTTCTGCGGAGGAAATTCCAACACACATACATGTTTTGAAAACCATCAAGTGGTCTGCCTACAGTAAGATATTAATGGAGAATGCTGGAGATGTATCACAGCAGGAACTGCAGAGCTACTCACTTCATAAAAGACAAGCCAAAAATATTTAAATGATGTTTCACATCTATTTGCATAGCTAGCATGTTACAGCTTTTACATCAAGTTAAGCCTACTGATGTCATGTGAACCCTTTCAAGAATCATATGAACTCATGAAAAATTGCGGGTGCTTGAATCTGCTCTCTCCTGTGACAGTATAACTGACTCAGACTCACACGCCTAAAAATCAAACAAGATCACGCTAATTTGGTGCATTTTCTATACCTAGATGCATCTGGCTCCGGCCTTGGACAGTTCCATTTTGGTTTCCATAGGCTTCTCCATAGATGCGATTAAGAAAAATCAACATTAAAAATTACCTGCAAAGTCCCTTTGAAAGATTCATTTTAACACAGCAACATAGATTAAAACTTTCATTCTCTCATTTCTGTGTATGTTTACATAATGCTACAATAGATGCTGGTTAGCACAGATTTCCTTTGAACTATGTAGTACAGTATAGCAGCTAACACACTGTCACATGTAAATCAACAGCAATTAACTGTAAAGCAACTGACATCAAATGAAGAGGTATTTTTAGGGATTTAAATTCATTCACTAGCCTGCTAAATTCAAACACTTCAGCACATCAAGATTAATTTCTCTTGTTTCTCCTCTGACTGTATTTACACTATCCTATTTTGGCTTTAGAACCATTTTCAGCATGAAAAGAATCCCACTCAGCACTTCTGGCCCTATTCATGTCTCTTTACTGTCCTTAGCTATCCAGTCCTGAGAAAACAACAAGATAAAAGGGAGTTATTTTTAACCATGATCAGCTCAACAATCCAGTTTGCAGCATGACTCCACAAACAATCGCATAGGTAAAGAACTAGGGGAATTGCACACTGAGCACAGCAGCAGACACAAAGATCCGGGAGAAAAGCTTCATATGACAAATGGTGCACGCCTGAAGCACAAGGCTAATAAACACCTGAAACCAGCATCAACCAGCCAAGTTAAAGGAGAAGCACATCTGCCTTCTCCCAACAAGTACTCATTCCTGCCTGTGCACTACCCTTTCCTTCACAGGTATTTGAGCACTTCTGCAGCTGCCGAGTCAAACAGGTAAACGGAACTTAACCTACCTAGGGTAAAAAAATAACCCAGCCACAAAACCCCACAACACTATACATCTGAAACACATCCTTCAGGGAGCTCTGCCAAGGAAATGCTCTGTAGGGAGCATTTCTTCTTCCTACAACTATGACAGCTTAAAGTCCAGGCTTAGAATGGCATTCGACAGCAGCGTGTCTGGATCTAAACAGGAATTGTTACAGTCACAGGAGCTGCCCTGTTTTCTTGCATCCACCCTGCTGCCCAGGCATGTGCATGATGAACCAAGTCCTGGGAGCTATCTTGTCACTTTGTCCCACAGCAAATTAATTCTCAGCTGGATCACCTTCCTGAACTCCCTCACTGCATCTACACACAGGTGCCAGTACCTGCACAAAGGGACAAGAGACACTCCAATAGAAGCCAGGGGAGTAGAAAGTGTGGGACTGGGACAGCCCTGACAGCTACTGTGCTGCAGAGCAGCAGGCTCAGTTATGCTGCTGAACTGGCTTTACTCCCTCTGTCTGACCGTGCCTTCAGATCTGTCCCATCTTGACTCATGCTTTTAGATCCTTTCTAACTAAAAGTTAGTTTAGTTAATCTGCCTTTTGCTAATAATTATGAAATGCTAAATTATTAGAAGTATTTGGTTAGCCCACTAAAGGGCTAACCAAAACACGTTTAACACACAACTCTACACAAGTTCTAAGTTACACCACATCCATTTGTTAAAGTATTGAGCAATGGAAAAAGCAGATGAAAGAGCTACTCTTGTTATACCACGAATTGTTAATTCAAAATGTTTTCCTCCTGTTTTGATGTAAAGAAAAATAAAGCTCAGAGTAGACAAAAAGGACTCCAGGTGACTTTAGGAAGTAATTAACTTATTTCTGAAATGCCTGTATACCCCCAAGACACTGGCTACCATTATTTCCTTCCCAGAGATACCAACATCAGTATAAGCAAGATCCAGACCTTATTATCCCTTAGTATCCTCTCCTCTACAGCTAACAGCAGCCCAGACCAGTAGTCACAAATACTCTGAGCTATCATTCATTTTTTAGTGGTATCACATACTTCCTATGTGATTTGAGGCAAACCACTGACTTTGTTCCTCAGTTGCCAACAGTTGCTAACTCTCACAGTGAATATAACCTGTTTTCATCCATGAATGTACTGAAGATCCTCACATGCTTCAGCTCGTTTACTATATGCACAACCAATGTTCAAGACCCAAGCTGTGATCCCCTTCCCACACTGAACAGAAGTACTTCACACAGCATGTATCCAGTTGATGCTTGCATCGACTGTGTTGCTAAGCACAAACGAAAGTATGACACAGGGAACCACAGACACTAAATTAGTGAGGAACAAAGCACCCTCTTATCATCCCACCACAGTGAATCCACAACGCCTTAAACACCAAGAGATGCCCAAGAAAGCAATCGTTCCGTCCCAGCGTACACGATCATGGCAATGGTTGCTCTGAGCCCACCACCGAACCACCAAACACGCTGCATTCCGGCAGAGCACAACCAGCAACGGCCCCCGCGACACCTCGTAACAGAACCCAGGACCTAGAGGCGTTCGGACCTTGGAATTTAAAGCCTCGCAAGCCACCCGGCGGCGGGCGGAGGGCAGCGGGCCCGGCCACCAGGAGGTCGGGACTCACCTCGCTTGTTCTTGGTGCCGTGCTGCCGGGCCAGCGCCAGCTCCCGCTCGATCCTCGTCTCCAGGTACA
>NW_009936695.1:0-8469 GCF_000696875.1 Nestor notabilis
CGCCTTTCGCGCGGGTTTCTCGGGACCCGAGGCTAACGAGATCACGCTGCTCGCCCGCCCGTTTACCGGTCCTGCCTTCCTCCATCCACCTCGTAAACTTAGAGCTTGTCCGAGTGTAACCAAATTTATCAGAGAAGCTGAAGTTTCAGAGAGCTACATAACTACAGAGATTTTGTGCCGTAAAGGAGGACTGCGCAGAACCGAGCCGTTACACGCGCCGAACAAGGGCATCAAAGGAAGAGGAGGGATAGAAGCAGGGTGAAGAAAAACATGTTAATGAACCATGGTTAATGATAGCAGTGAAGTTAAGAGAGAAAAACCACAAAAGCTGAGCTGGCCATGAAATAGACAGATTTAACTGCACCTTAGTGTAATGGGGATTTGTCGAGGACATGATTTTCTAGTCGAATATATTCTGCTGCGGATGTCATACCTCTACATCTGACCATAAATGTTAGAAATTACAACAGTTGTTACAGATTAGCAGGTGTATGAATGTCAAAGTGCAATTCCTGATACAAGACTAATAAATACCGAGCTAGTGTTTTTACTAAGAACAACGGGCTTGTCTTGTCCTGCTACTGGCGATTTCAAAATAGAGATTCAGGGCTATCACCGCGTCATTCATCTTAAATAAGGTGATCCTGACAAATGTCCTGGTTCCTCAGCGAAACACTTTATCTGATAGAAGGTGACATTTAGATTTGTACCTTCTGTTGCAGAGGAAGTCTGAAAGTGGCCACACAGCCTTCCTCTGAATGGAGAGCAATTCTCAAGTCATGACTGGATTTTTAAGCTCTTGCAGGAATTTGTCGAAGCCTTTATGCTACCATTTGCAAAGCTCTTCATTTAAAAATAAAAATTCCTTGGCACTGGCATTGCTCTTTGCAAAGTTTTTTAAATTCCTCAGCACTTTTCCTGCAGCAATATCTTGAAATGCTAGTGTTCCACCTGTATTCCAGTCTATTCACTGTGTGTATGACCTGAAATTGTACAGAAAGCCTTCATTTTAAGTGGGGAAATTGATAGAAATGTTTTCCAGTTTTTAAAAAAGCTATTTGACTGTGAACCACCTATCAGGAAATATATACCTACATTTACAGCTTATTTTTTTATATTTACAGTTTTAAAATGCTTTGGAACCTAAACTTACCAGTGAAATACGAGTATTGACGGATTGAAATATTTATTGCTTACAATTTCAGTCAGATGAAAAACTAAAGTTTTTTGGCTTTCCTCCCACCTAAAAATTTTAGAGGTGGAGACTTCATGAGTTAGGCGAAGGAGATGAACTATTACAGTTGTGTAGGAGTTCTTCCCTGATAACACTCGGCAGCGTTTCTCTCCCTTTCTTTTTCCGTGCACAGTTCTCCTCTAGTTCCATTAGGTGGAGCTTTG
This sequence comes from Nestor notabilis, assembly GCF_000696875.1. Taxonomy (NCBI): domain Eukaryota; kingdom Metazoa; phylum Chordata; class Aves; order Psittaciformes; family Psittacidae; genus Nestor; species Nestor notabilis. The sequence goes on from NW_009936695.1 coordinate 1,399, forward strand.
TGATAAAGTCTGCGGAAGAAACTTGCTCCAAAGTGCAAAACAATTCACGGAACGGCTGGGGGAGGAGGCGAACGGAGCCCTTGTTGCTTAGAGGTATCAGTGTCCTGGACGCAGGCTCGATACGCAGAAATCTGAATGGAGACCCTCACATACAAGGAAAATGACTTGAAAAATCGATTCTGTCAAACGGAGCACTGCTCGGATCTGCTGTTACCATAGTCGAGTTCCAAATCTAAAATACCTTAGGTTATAAATTAAATGTCAAATATAATTAATTTGGCACTTGAAACGTGAAGTGGATGACTGTCCTTTAGAGGAAGCCTGACAGCTTTATGTATGTCACATTGGTATCTGTTGAAACGATCTTTACATGCCAGATGATCCTTGTGTGAATCATTTTGCTGTTAGCTGTACCAGAATTTTGTCAATGTAGTAAGTCTCCAAACAGTTTTCTCCTTAATTGTCTGAAGCTTTTGTAAGACAATATAAATCAAGTGTCATCTGCCTCATCTGTGCAAAATAATGGTTTTATCATACATCAAATAAGCAATTTATTTCTTACTCATTACTAGAGAAGTTGTTGTCGAATATTTACATACAAATCTATATTTTATACAAATGGAGAATGTTTTCTGCCCTGTGCCTTGGACCCACTGCAGTTACAATTTGCATTTAGTTTTCCCTCCACCTTCTTAATTTCAGGAGCAGCAGCAGCTGCAGTCCTGCAGTGCCCTTCCACAGGGCATCCCAGGTTATAGCTGCATGTACTACCCCGTCCTCAGCCCACTGCCCAGCACAGGGAGGCCCCTCTTGCATGCCCTCCCCTTCTTGCCCCGAACTAGAAGCAAAGAGGTCTCTCTTCACTTTTGCCATTTTTGTCCCTGCTTTGCACAAGGAACTACACTAGCCTTTATGTGTATTTATTCACAGGTACTCCTGGGGAATTGGAGAGGGCAGGTTTGCCCAATGGACACTTTCACACAGTTGTTGAAATAAAAATATCAGTAAGCCACATTATTTCCCACTAATAGAACAGTAGGACCTTCCTAAGCCAAACCTCATAATAATTCCCCAAGCAAAGATTTAATAGCAGAGATTTGCAGCAAGGTTTCATGATTAATTTTCAGATGTGTGTAACAAACTGGCTAAATATTTGTGACTGATATCCCTTACACTGCCTGTGTGAGCACAGCAATTCCTTTAGCTTAAGAGCAAAAAAAGAGACCTTGCTGCTGTTAGTCCGCTTGTTGAAATGAGGGGAATGTGTGCAGTCAAACTGAAAGATCCAGACTTGTTCCTGGTTCCTGCAGTGGCTGAATGAAACAAAGATGAAATTGGCATTTTTTTTTTTCTTCCAAGTTCTCTTGGAAAATCGAACACACAAAAAGAATGATTCTTGTAACAGCTGTCTCTCCTCTGCTTCAGCTTCCCTTTTCCCCTGCTCAACCCTGTGCTGTACAACAGAAACATGAGCCCCAGGTCCCTGTTAAAATTTAGCCATTCTTGTATGTGTCAGGCAGAAAACAACTTCATTCAAAAGCAATATTTTAAATCTAAGAGGCACAGTAATTTCATTGTTTTGCCTCATTTCCACTAGGTTACACTGACAAAAGGACTTCTAGTTAAGAGCCTTTCTGCAGGCAATGACTCAGAGATGTTACTGTCCCAGCATCCAGCAGCTGATTATAGCCTGAGTGCATATGGAAGGAAACAGGGAAGGGAAAGTTGCCATGATACTGCTGCTGTGGTAGTACAACACCAAAAGTAGGGCAAGGGAGACTTGTCATACTCTTGAGAACACTGATCTCATGCATGTGTATGTCTTAATGTAGCAAAATAAGCCCATGTGAATGTTGGAGCGACAACAGGATTCATCACTGACCATTCCAAAATCAACTTCTTTGTTGTCTGACTTCTGTTCTGTGGAAGGTGACTGCGAGTCACGGCCCTGCCCAGGCATTACAGTGATACAAGGTCACCATCTTAGTTGCAAAGCAGTGCCCGATCCACAGGCAGGATAGCTGCATTACTGCACTGCTGCATAACTGCTCATTAGCCCAGGTAGGAGGCAATTAGTTCCATGCTGCTGTGTCTGATTTTAATATGTTCCCAGAGCAGACTCGTTCATATCTCAGAGTTCCAGGAACTTTGTCAGTCACGGGCATGTCTGTGTTTGGATCTCAAAAGCATCATGACTCAGTTTTGAGATTAAACAACTGTTGAACATGGATGTGAGCTTAGGTTTGATAATTCAAGAATAATTTTGACTATTTTCCATGGATTTGGAGACCAATCAGTGTATATGTATTAATATATATATATCTCTAAAATGTCTCATTGATGTTCCTTTGAAGTGTCTTTTGTCAGAAAGCCCAGGTAACTTTGTTGTTCAATAAGGAAAGAGTCAACTCTTAAGCACTGTTTGGCACAAATATGATTTCCGTGAGACAAGAGAGTAAGGACCTGCATGGAAAATTTACTGAGAAATCAGCAGACATACTCTAATCTTGGTTCCACCCTTGTTCACTAAGTAAAATTTACTACCCTTTATTATTCACTCACCTTCCAAATTCCAGAAGATGTCATTAAAGAAAAACAATTGAAATTGATGGCTGTAAGGAAATGAAGGACTGTGGAAAAGAGCTGGCTGTTCAGGACAGAAGGGAACAAAATGATGTCTGATGTACTGATCTGAATGCTGGGGTTTGGTGTGGCACAGAACCACTGGTCTGCTCAGTTGTGCGTGTCTGTCACAAGCAGTTTTGTTCCTGAAAGACAGCTAAATAGATGAAGCAGATAACTAATTTAAAAAGTAGTATGCCTAGAACACCTAGTTTGTAAATTTACACACATCATGTGTAAATGTGGTACATTTGGTTGTCAAAAATGTAATCGGCATCTTTTACAGCTAAGTAAACATTGGGTTTTGTCTGCTGTGTTTTTGAGAACAAGCATGGTTTGTTGTAACTAAACCACTACTGCCTTTTTGGGGGGGGTATGCCCTATTTACATGATGCAGAGTCCTGAGGTGAAAAGGCCAAGCTATTTCAGCCTAAGATATTAGTAATATGCCACGTTAGTCCAGGCTAATTGTGTTCTTTGTTCTCCAGCTGCTGCTGTGCTGAGCTGGAAATATGTCCTGAACATACACTAGATGGCAGGCAGGTCAGGTGGCTGGGAAGGAGCCTTACCCATTCATCACACAGCCTTCCCGCCTGCCTCCAAAAGATCAATTGATCTTCCTCAGGCCTGTACAAAAGCACATTTGGCTCGCTGTGCTGGATGTGAGTATGCAGTCAGCAGACTAGAAGGTGATCTAGCCCTCTGTCCACAAGATGCTGGGCCATGTTGTTTCCGACAGATTTACTTTTGCCTTTTAACCGACAAGGAGGAGATGCCCGATCAGTAACAGCTCGATCGGTAGCAGCTGTTGTTGAGAATAAGGCTTGTGTTAGAGAAGTGGATGTGTTAAAGAAGCGCTGTCAGCACCTGAGGCAGGCTCTGATGGCTTGTCTTCAGCAGTAGACTCCTGTATTTGCCCTGCAGGAGATGATGGCAGCTTGTCGCAAAATTTTTGTAGCAGAACATCTTTCTAGTGCTCTGTGTTTGCCGCAGGATGAACGATGCCCTCAATGTTGCCCTTAAAGTGGAGATCTCGTTGTGATGCCAGCATGTACAGCCTTGAATACATCAGTGCTTACTGTAGGATCCTCTGGGAGCTGTCATGACACAAGGTCAAGTGTGGCCCTCGTCTAAACTGGTGTGGTGCTCGCCTGACCCACAGCTCTGTCAGTGTAACAGAAATACTGTCAGCTTTCACCTCTCCTGATGTCCTTGAGGAAAGGATGGATTTGAAAGGAGGTATCACAGCACTACCAGATTATGCTAATGTCATAGGTGATTCTCACAGGGCTCTAAAAGAAAACTGCACTTCAAAATAGTCTTTCCAGTATGTTTTTTTTCCATTAGTGATATTTGTAGAAATGCCAGGAATGGTCATCAACTGCTTTTTTTCCTCAAACAAAAAATTTCCTCAGTGTTGAGTTGTCAACAAACAGATGCATTCAGGATTTCTGCTACGGTATGAGAATTCCTGAACTGGTGCACCTCTTCTTATTTTAATTCTCAATTAATGTCCATATTTTAAGGACACAAATACTCTATGCTCTAACTCATGCTAATGTAGTTGTTAGCACAAATCAAACAAGTCTATACTGAGGATTTTAGGGAGTTTGCTTCATCTGTTGCAGGACTAGAGCACTTCCATAGAAGCAAGAGAGTTTTTGTTGCCAGTTCACGTAAACCTATTCAGCACATCTCTAGACAACAAATGGTGGAAAACCTGACTTTTGTCTAGACTTTTCTCTAGAGTAAACTATTACTGCTTGTGGCTCTGCATCATTTGAGAATTATGGAGTAGATGCTCATGTAGTTCAATTGCCTTACTCACCGAGTCAGCTAGTACAATAGTTGGGACTCCTGAAAACAGCAATGGGAAAATCTCAGTATGAATAAACAGACATAGTTAGAAACTAGGAAGCTTAAACTTGGATTTAAATGTGGCTCTAAATACAGTGGTCTTTTGAATTCTGGACAGATTCTTATTGAGGTGGGTTAAAACCACACCTGGATGCTGTGCTGTTGCACTGTGAGCAGTTTTGAGTAACTAATTGCCAATCCCTGCAGTGCCTCTGCCCCCCTTTTTATTCCATCCGTCTGCACTGACTACATAGTTATGCAAAGCTGCTTGGAGAAACACCTTGTTTTGGAGGCATGTCTCATGAAATAGCAACCTTGGTGGCTCTCCAGGGCAGGTTTTGCCTGTATCGCGGTGTATCGGACGCACTGTGGTTAGTAATTGTTGAGAGAGAATTCCGCCTCCGCCTTTATGCTTCTCTCCCAGATGAAAAGTCTTCATGGCCTTCAGTATTGCACCCTGTAGCATTTAGAGAGTTCAGTAGTTTAACAAAAAAAGAGGAAACAGGCTTCAGTTGTTGCTACTCTAACCATCTGACACTACCTAGAGTATCTGTACATTTTCTCTAATAGGACAGCAATGACCGACTACTTCACGCAAGCACATTTTTCTTGTGATCTTTTTGAGTCAATGAGGAGCCACTCGATAAAACTAGGAAATGTTGCAGAACAGAGAAATGAGAAAAAAAAGTAATACAGACTTGACACAGTGAATAGGCAGGGGTATTTATACGGACATGAACACCGAAAGGGTCCTTCACTGAGCGGCAGCCAGCTTCAAAGGAACGCTTACAAACCCCTTCTCCTGCAAATATGTCTTGAGACAAGTCGCATGAAGACGTCAGGCACAAACATCAGGACACAACCAGGCAACTGAAAATATGGAGCAAATTACTCTATAGTTTTGAGTTCTCTTTCATATACATGCAATCACAAGGTTTATCTGTCTGCAGCAAAGCCCCTTGAAGCCAGTATTGCTAGTGAAAACATGTTGTGGTCCTTCATTTGTTCTTTGCTGCTGCTTCTTCAGTCTGTTTCAACTTCCAATTGCTGGAGACATAAGTCTATGAAGCAAGCAAACATTCAAAATGTAAAATTGTAATTAAAGCAGTACATTGTATAGCTTTGTAAATGTTTTGGTTTGGTTTGGTTTGGTTTTCCCCCCTTAAAGCAACTTCCTTTAAATACGTTTGGAATACATGTTACAGGCCCAGGCCAACACAAACTCTGTGGGAGGCTGCCTCTCTGAGAAGAGATTTACATTTAGCTTTTGGCACATGTGTGTGTTTGACATTGGCGCATATGTCACGCAAAGGAAGATCTGTATTAGTGTGGGGATGTCACATGGTGCCTGACCCAGGACTGCAGGAAGAATTGCACACGAAGCTTATGAGTTTAAGAACTTCAGGTTATGTTGCACCATAACCAGTGAGTCTGATAATGGATCTACCAGAAAAAAAGTGGGGCTGCAAACAGGTTATCTGGTCCTCCAGCACCTCTGCAAAATCACACAGTTCCACCTTTTTCTAGGTGGTTTTTTGTTGTTGCTTGGTTGGTTTGCGAGTTGTTAATTTTTGTTTTGTTTTGGTTTTTTCTTAATTTAGGTTTTTTCTTAATTTAGGTTTTTGCAATGAACTCTCCTCTTTTCCTTTTCCCTGTTGTTCCATGCAGTGATCTTCAGTCTCCATCCAAAACTTGTCAAAACCATACCCAGTGATGGAACCTTTTTTTGTTTTTTTCTTAATCAACTGTTCATTTGCTGCTGTGTTTTGGAAAGCATTTTGGGGAGGTGAGGAGCGAGGCTTATGTGATGATGAGCATTTGAACTGATTACAGCAAGGAGGTATAATGCAGAAGAAGGTGGTTATGGTTATAAGCTTCTGGGTGGCGTTCAACACATCAGTGGCATTGTGAAAAATTTGGTTTAGGGTTATTTGAGCCCACAATCTGGGGGACTGTAATTGGGTTTTACTTCACAGGAGCTCACAGAGGTTCAGACAAGAGTTTATAAAATATACACAGAGATCAAAGTGGTTTGAAATCCAGACTGATTTTCTATCTCTTTTTTTGGTGCAGGAGAAATGAATAAACCCTCAAAACACTTTCATTTAAGGCCAGTTCCTGCCAGCAAGGGAAATTTAATCCACTCAAGCCACCAAATCATTGAGTACATTTATTCATTAAAGTAATCAATCAGTGGAAATAGGTTTTTCTTTTTATATATTAAATGGCAAAAATGATGAGTTCATAAAAATGTCAAGAAATTTTCATCTCTGCTATCTCTTTTCTTAGGTCAGCTGTCTTCAAATGTATTATCCCATTTGTGGGAATCTTACTTATTCTGTCTTTCTCGTAGAAAGCTGAGTACTGAGTATTACACAGAGATTAAAATTGAGTAGAAACTGTAGAAAATGTCAAACATAGCAGAAATCATGACACTTGCTCTTTTGACTAGGCATAAAAGCATCAACAGTTGTTAATTTTTGAAGCAAGTACTCTGGCAGTGTTACATTAATACATCAGTCACAGCAACTTCTTGTTTACATTTTTGCTAGCATCTACAAGATTGTCAAGACCTGTCATCTCTTTCCGTCG
>NW_009936695.1:8500-11385 GCF_000696875.1 Nestor notabilis
TTTTATTTTGACAAACGGATGCTTGCAAGGAGTTGTGCATGTGCCTTGCACACCGTCATTTGGATGCAGGAGACAACACTGCGATTATCATTTTTCTCTGCTATTTACAACAAAGGCTGCTGCTTTGAGATCTTTTAGTGGAAAAGACTTGGTGAAGAAAAACATCAACCGTCCATTTGCCACAGTAAATAAAATTACATGCATTGTTTGTCTGACATACTCTAAACCTAGAATTTAAGCTCCTTTTAGTTTGGGAAAGATGGAGTGCCTCTGAGGTTCTTCTTAGAGCTCATGTTCATTTAGAAAAGTAGGAATGTAAAGGGACCACCTGCGTGTCATGACATTCAGTGTCTTACATCTGCAGGCAGCCCTGCAACATAGACTAACCAAAATTTATAAAACACCCCCCACCACCTTTGAGTGAAAGACCTTACAATTGTTATGAAGATTCTAAGCCTTAAAAACAGTGTCACAGGTAAGGAGGAGATGAAATAAAGGGTGCATTGCAAATATTTTGGATGAAGCAGGAATTTATGAAGTCATGTTTCCAGATCTTCCCAGAAATCTCTGGTACCATGAGCCATGCCCCAAACTCCAGAGGAGGAAGGATATTCCCTAAAGCTAATTTCCTGAAGTAAAATCTCATCCTGAAATGTCCTACTGTCAAACCATCGGTTTGAATCTGGTGACAGGTTTAACCCTGAGAGTGAGAAAAAGACATGCTAAAGAAATAGCTGATCTTTCTCAATAGCGCCCGGAACATCCACCACGTCCCCCAGCACTGCAGCTCCATTTGTGGCCAATCAACAGAGGAAATTGATTGACAGCTGCCCAGAAGTATGGACTAATTAAATATATCATAAGTAGGTTGCAGTGAACAAATCAGTTTGACCCAAAAAATTTCGGTTCCCAGATGTCAGCGAGATTTTCTGTTTAGCTTTTTAATATGGCCAGGGTCCACAAGCAGTCTCTGTAAATAACAGGGGCATCTTTGGTGCAGATTATTACTCCTCACAGTTCTAAAGTTGACCAAGAAAGATCTTTGGCGCAAGCAGACTCTAAAGGGCAGCCAAAGGCCTGCTTATATAGGGAAATCAGCATGTGGTAAGGTAAGATGAAAACTGATGGTACAGTAGCTGCCTGCACTCATTCTTCATAGGCAGAGTGGTGAGCCCTCAGGGTGTGCTCAGGTAGCCTCTGCTAGTGCTCACTGAGGTAGTTTAAGGGGTCATGGTCCCTGGGTATCTGCTTTGTCCTTTAGCTGGAGATTATGGCCCCTATTCCAGCGGTGATGGAAAGGAGCACATGGCCACACTTCTGCCATCCTCCTTCACAGCCTGCTGAATTCATTGAAATTACCAGAGAAGGCTGAGCTCCTGTTGGTGGAGGCTGAAGAACTGAACCACATTTGGCTTTGCTGTCCCAGCTAAGGGAAGAAAACCGCTGTCAGAAGAGTGGGGCAGGTGCTGTAATGACATGGAAGTCTTAAGAACATCTGTTTGTGAATGGAGTGGAATAAGATATGATGTATTTAATAATTAAAAGCACCTACGTGGGGAGTGAGGGAAAAGTAGCTAGTTGCTTGCATATTTGCAGTTTACATAGCTGTGTATGTATAGTCTTGCACTAGCTTCTTGGGCACATCAGCAGAAAAAACTCTACAAGTTTCAGTTATTCAAAACTACTAAAACTGTTCATTTTTGGACAGAACAACACCATATGGTTTAATTGTTCCATTAGAACTCATCAACCCTGTACTTGCGATGACATTAAACAGCAGAACTTTGCCTGAAATAAGGGTGCAGCTGTCACTGACTTATCTTCCTAAATGGAATAACAAAACCCTTTCAGATCCTGCTGAGCATTTGCTTACATGCCTACTGCATGCAATGCAACCCCCCCTTATTTTCTTGAGATTTAGATGTGGATCTATGAGTTTTAATGAATATCCTTTTAAGGCCTTAGGATTATGCTGCATCATCTTTCCACAAAGATACAGTGTTTAGGTAAAGAGAGCAAAGAGGCTGAGACACAATCTCAAAGACTATCTGTGCAGCTTTGAAAGCATATTGTCAGTGTGAAATGATTTGTTGAACGCTCAGCAGAGAGCTGACAGAATATCATCAATTGATTTGCATTTTTGAAGGAACTCAGGTATCTTAAAAGTATCAGAAATACAGTTAAGTTTCAAACTACTCTAAGTTTGGCTCACGGTTCTATCATCTTAGCTCTCAGGCTCAAAATCATAGAATCAGCTAGGTTGGAAAAGACCTCTAAGATCATCACCTCCAACCTTTACTCCAGGACTGCCAAGTCCACCACTAAACCATGTCATGAAGCGCATCATCTACACATTCGAACATTTTCAGGGACGGTGATTCCACCACTTCCATATCATAGCAGAATCTCCATATCCTGCTTTTAAATGCAAGTGAATGAATCAAAGATGCACAGGTGATGAAACACAGGGCAGGTCCTAAGGTAATTAAATTAGCGCAGTTCCACTGTAGGCAACGGTATATACCATATTTACTGAAGTTATGTCAATTTTTCTTAGCCAAGGCTCAGGCTGACAGTGTTTGGGCACATCACTGTGCCATAGGCTGCTGCTCTATCTGTATTTCTGGGGGGGATAGAAATCAGTGGTCAAATACAGCCCTTAGATAACACTTCAAAAGCGTTAAAGAAGACCGTGTTGCATTTTGTATAAAAATTGTACATTCTTTTTAAGGTGAATATAGTTTATTTTTCATCACTTAGTTTTACAACTGGGGGCTACTTGTACTAGCTAAACTATACAGCCATGGTGAGGGGCCAGTCACTTGGAGGGCTTGCAACTTCATAGACCCCCGTGAAACTGGCTTTCTTCCGCCTGCTGCACCTCC
>NW_009936695.1:11416-55948 GCF_000696875.1 Nestor notabilis
ACAGCTCAAAGTTTTCATCTGGTCTGATATCCCACATAGGTACAATAGACACATGCATTTTTAGGCTGCAAATCATGTACATATTTAAAACCAAAATGAAAGCAAACACAAACTTGGGACGAGTGGTGTGAAGCATGTAAGTATGCTGGAGGTAATGCCCAGTTTCCAGAGCCCACTGACAATTGCCGTGTGCTATGGGGAGAGATGCTACTTTCCATAATGCACGGAGCCAATTATACTGGTGCCTTGACAGAGGGGAGGGGGAGAAATCTTTTTGCTGGCCCTGACAGACAACAAACTTGCACCCTGAAGCCTGATATCTGATTAGTTTTCCAGATTTACATTGCATGGCTGTTAAGTAGTAAATTAGTTTCTTCCTATATTCTTACCAATATACTATTTGGTGCACTCCTCTTAGTCCATTTCTGACATCAACTTTAAGATCTGTAGCTCCCCTCTTGAAGATGTGGAACAGCAAACTGACAAGCCCGGTTAGTGGGAGCTGAGTCAGTAATACCTCCAGGGACTAAGGAGGCAGAATATTTATAGGCAATCTAATGTTTTAGAGTACCTTTCATTTAAAAGAAATCTAGCAATTAGGTATTAATATAAAAAGCACTAAATATTAAATTACTAAAAGGTCATGTTTACATAATATGTTTTGCCCACTAGCCACACAGAGAAAAAAGTTAAGCATTTGATTTCACTCTGAACTTTATGCTTTTGATAAATTTAAGATTACTGCTGTATTAAAGCCATTTTATGTCCTCAGTGGGAGTTAAGGCACTCAGCACTTGCAGGATTGAGTCTGAAGTAGGGATGAGAGCAGTAATGTGACCACTCTTGAATCATACTGCCTAACATCTGAGAAGGATCAGGAAGACAATCCTTAGCCCTGAGCATTATATACAAATGAAATAGGGGTTATCTGGGGGCAGCATAATTCATTAAATGTTCCTTCTAAATGTAAAACACCAAATTCCCTCGACACTGTCAGCCTTTCAATCTGCAGTCTAGTTGTGACATAAAAAATGGCATTACAGTAAGAGTAAACTTAAATTCAGAGAAGCTCAGAAGTTCACTGTAAAAGCTCATTCTTATTACAAACAGCCAGGGAAAACATTATAGATATCATAGTCCTTTGAAAAAGTGTCTGATTTTGTAAGGTGGGACTAGATTCTCATCTGGTGTCAATCAGGAGATTTACATTAACTGTAATCCAATTATCATGTAGCGCTCTCAGCTGAGAATCTGACTCAGGAGCTGTAACAGTCAGTTAGAAATGCATCCATGTATAGCTTCATCTTCCCCCTGAACATCTTCGTCTTTTACTTCAGACCAGTGCTGGGAAAAAATTCAAACAATGTGATCAGATTTTTACAAAGACAGGATAAAATTATATGGTGACTGAATACAGTTTATTTCAAGGGAGGGTGTAAGGTGATCAGACCATGCAAAGTTCCAAAAACCCTCACAACTAATCGTACTGTAAGACATGTACATCACTCTTGTTACACAGACTGTATGCTTTTCTCATCCTTGATATATTTATCCTTGCATTAAACTCTCATGAAACAAGGAAGGATTATTTGTCCACTTTGGTCAAACAGGGCACAACAGGGTAGGTGGTTTGCTTAAGGCTCTGCAGGAAGCATGTATCAGAAGAACATAAGTCCTTCTCACGCTGAGCTAATGCCCCAGTCCCCCGACCACTTCTGCCTGCCTAGTTCACCTTCTGTTATTTAATTAAAACGAGCTCTATCAATAATCTTTGGAAACTCAGTTATTTATACTCCAGATTAACCATCACAGAAAAGTTGAAATGTCCGCCTTGTGAGCTGACAAATGGAGGGTGCTATATAAAGGCCATGGTTATTGATTTTAGATATACTATCTTTTACCATGCCATTAACAGGACACCAGTCCAATGTCTAGGATGATTCAAAGATGCTCCCCTCAGCTCCACAAGCACTGCCCCACAGCCTGCTCATATTCTGTGCCATGTGAGATGCGGGCAGTCAAGCAACACTGCTCACCCTCCATCGTACAGCCCCATCTGTCCTCACAAGGTTGGACGAGGTCTCAGTCTGAACAAAGGCTACTGCTGACCCTGGTGAAGAGTCCGTTATACAAAATGACACTTGCTTTCATTATAAATTGCTAACAAAATGTAACAGAAAATTAAAGAACTTAATGCTAAAGTTTGGATAAAAGCTTTGTAGAAATCGTCTCATTTGAGAATATAAGAATACTTGTGGGAGGAAGGGAAAACTTTGAAGATAAACATTTACGTTTCCTTTTTTTTGTATTTTGGTAATCGTATTTTAAAATTTCTTCATGGAAATGCTGGTGATTTATGTACATGTGAAAAGTCCACTCTCTGCCTGTTCAGTCTCTCCCAGAGTAGGTCAGTCCTGATTCACTGTCCACTGAAGTAGACAGTTGTACCTCCTTGTGTTGTTGTTAAATTTAACTATAATGAAAATACACATCTAGGGTCCCTCCAAAACTCAAGATTACATTTTAACTGTAGGTATTTTTTAAGTCCTATAAAATATAGTGTATACTAACAATGATGTTCCAAGTCATCACTAGAAAGATTTGGTTCCTTTTTAATCTGTGACCATGCATCATTGCAATGGGGTCGGTGGAAGAAGCAGGTGAATCTGGCCACTTACTGGCCAGATATATAATATAATGAGATTGGAACAGAAAAAGTATGCCTTTTTCTAATTGATTGCTTTTTTTCAAAAATCTGTGAGGGCTTACCTTAAAAATATATGATGCTGTCAAGTTCTGCAAGCTGCATGATTTATTAAACCTGGTTCACCATTTATTCCTGTCAGTTATACGTAATCAGTTATTGTAAGTGCCTATCAATTGCTATCTATTTATTTATTGGAGGTTAGAGAGAGTCTCTTAAAAGACTTTCACACACAGGTGTGGGGGCACAATTCCCAAGAACTGACTTTCATCTAGCCCTTGTAATAAATGTTTTAGGCCACATTATCAGTTGATAGAAATCCTTGTAGCCTCCTTCTTCAGGTTTACCTCAGCCCTGAGAATCTGGCCTATTATCAGTGACTTGTAGCTGACTGTTTTCGGCACAGTTCTGCTCTGGCACAGTGCAGTGACACCGAGACATTTTCCCAGAAAAATACAAAATGTTATACACCATCTCGTGTCAGGTATTCTGTACCTCAAATGGGTGGAACAAAGCATGTTATTTCCACTTAGTGGGAAGAAACCAACATTGTTATTTCTACTGCTCTAGTGTCAGGGCTTTTTATTTCCACTGCAGTGATTGTACAGTCTCTCATAACCAATAAGCCAACATCCACCCTGCCAAGAAAAACAACAAAAAACCCCTTGGCTGGTCTGAAGCACATTAGAGCACACAAAAGAAAACTGACTCCAGGCTGCAGCTCAAATGGAAATGTCTATACTCCTGATAGCGGTGGTGGGATTTGACTTAAAAATGATGTTTTTCTGACACATCAGCAACCTCTGGATTGTTTCCGGTTCTCCAGATGATGCTAGCAGAAAGAAACAAAACAACAAACCAAGGGTGCATATAAATTCCGTGCTAACTTCAAAGGGGGAAAGGAAACAGGCACTATTTGCTTATGGTTTAAAATGAATACAGTTATGGTGTAAAATGAATACAGTTTAGGTTTAAAGCTTCTGGACACAAGTGGGCAGATATAAAAAGGAGCCAGATACACCATATCAGACCAATAAAAAAAGTTGCATTTCTCTACAGCAGTGTAAGTTTTAAGACAATTTCCTCTGAATAAGGGACACAACACCACTTCTTCTCAAAATTTCCTGCAACGAGAGCAGCTCAAGGCTGAAGCTGGGGCTCCTCGGAAAATTCGCCATCACATTACTGACGTGAACCAGTGCACTGTGAACACTGGCTGTGCCCCATTCCCAGCCCACTCTTCCCACTTGTTAACCCAAACTGCCCTCGGTTCCCAGCCCTCCAAGCGACCTCCTCATATAGTGCAGCTTGGTGCTGTGACCTCCTCCAGCTCCCAACAACGGGCTTTCTGTTTCACAGCATGTGAACCTGGGCCAGGAAAAGATGGGTTACATTTTATGAGGATTGCAGATTATGGAGTCATTGCCCCTGAATACACAGAAAGTTGAACTCTTGGTTCGATGCAAACCTACATCACTTCATGGATGTAAATGGAACAAAATGAGTATTTTTTAGCTGAGTTTATGATCTGTAGCTTCTGGGGTTACACAGGATTTATTTGCTGTGATGAGAAACAAAAGATCTTGGGTTTATTGCTTATCAGTGGAAAAAATAGGTCTCTGTTATCCATGAAACTTAGACACATTCATGTTTATATGGCTTTACTAACACCTGATGCATTTCAAAGTGGGGGATACTAAAAGATTCTATTTTCTGGTGAAGATGACAACTCTGCTATTTGTAAATGTAAGGATCTTCTTATTTTGATAAATTAGCACAAAATGTGGGCAGAAATATGAAAATAAGCTCTTTGATGGAGATTATCACCTTTCACCTTGGAATGTGTATGCAGATGCTTTTTACAGCATTGTTTTTTCATGAAGCTGTGCTTTAGACTGTGACTTGATAATTTGCAATGTAAGAATATGAAACAGAAAATTTTGTATAGCATAACAGTTTTTATAAAATTAATTTAGAGGGGATTTTATTCAGAATTATTTATTTCAAGTTGCCATAGCCCTTAAATTTGATGCTGACATCAGTATAAGATGTATGTGGTTATATTACTAAGCACATACAACATAAGAGACTGTTTCAAGAAGTCTCGTAAATTGCCTGCACAAAAATGTAAGATTAATTTTAACCCAAAATAAAGCCTTATCACCAGTACAGCTAGCACCTGCCTTACCCAGTGGCAATGGAGACGTGCCCGTGTTGAACTGCCTTTCTCAAAGGGGATGAGAACGAGGGATTGGGGAAGATCTCAGTCTGGCACTGGCTGTAGCATCTGGATGTTATAGTACCAGTGAGCAGAAGCAGTACCATAGGGCAGGAAAGCGCTTTGCACCCTCAAACTGGCAGCACAGCGATGCGGAGCTGTGGACGCAGTCGCCACCGGGGTGCTGGTGCGGCACGGTCTCTCCAGCGCCGGCTGAGGTCACTGTGGCTCCGCACCTCCCGCTGCTTTTGCAGCAGCTTTTTGCTGCTGGAAGAAAGGAAACGGCAACAGATTTTTCTCCTTCTTTCTTTTTCTTTTTTTTTTTTTTTTTTTTTTTTTTCCCCCCAGCACAGATAGTTTCTAAAAATGGGGACTAACTGATGGTTGTAATTTTGATGGAGATTTACCTGTAGGCAAGACGGCAATCAAACCCACACTATTAACGGAAGGCTGATTGAGTTAATGAATATTATTGCCAACTCTACAAACTGATTCAGTCTGTCTAACAATCTATCAGTTTGTCTTTCCTCCTGCAGTTTGTCCCCCTTTATATCTTGCTCTTTGGTGACTGTAGGTGAATACCTAAAATCCCCATAAATACCGAATTGTTTGAGGGAGAACTGATGGATGCTTGGGAAAGAAGCTAGAGGATCTGCTGTACAAGGTAACTGAATTTATCACTGTTCAATTAAACGCAGTAAATTTGGGCTAGGCAGCTGAACTAGCAGGTAATGCTACTCTTTGTCTTTAGCATACAGCTGCTCTGGAGGAAATTCAGGTCTTTTACTCATTGGACAAAGTCTGCAAATGCCACATCCTTAACTTAAATGACTTACAGTCTGCTGGATGAGATAGTGTACAGGAAGCATTGCACATAGGTATCAGGGATTGGTGCTACAAAGTAACAGTAACACCTTCAGGGGAGTGGGGAAGAGAGAAGATGGGAGGAAACATCAGAAATGCCTTCTGTGGGTCAGAACTTCAGGCTTGGAAAGCCTTCAGCCTGCCAGCCTAAACTGATACTGCAAAGCCAATCAGCTGATCTGCAGATTTACTTCTCTACAGGGAACCCCAAGGGTCTGCAGGGAAAGACTTTCCACCCTCCTCATCAGTCAGGCTCAAAGTTCAGAGAGAAGGGAGTGAGGTGTTAGAAGATGAGGACTGAAGTACTGAACAGTCAGAAAAGCATAATTCATGGCTCAGGCCAGGGTCAAATTCAATTCAGAAGAGTCCTCTCTGGATCAGACAGTTCTCCTAGCATCAGTTACCATAAATGACCTTTTCATATGTATCAGAAAAGTTTACATTCAACTTTTGGAAGAGGCATGCATATTTTACCTTCCTGCGAAGGTTTGACACTAGTCTTCAGAGCTGCCATCACTGAAGAGGTGAGGGACAGCATACAGCAAGAGAGTTACTTGCCTTTCCCCTGGGGTCACACACAAGCAGGAAAACAAAAATGAGATCACTACATGGCTGTAAATAACATTGTAAAGAAATGTGACATTGAAATAATACATACCTTTTAAAGGGGAAAGAGCCCTGTGTTTGCTGAGAAATCACTGTGAATGCTACTAGTGAAAGTAAAAAACAGGAACCCATGGAAACAGATCAGATTTACTCAGCCGGAGAAGGAGCTGCTCTTTGTGAAGCAAAGTAAGAGATGTCCTTCACCTGCTCCAAGGGAAAGACCAGGTGGAATCAGATGTGCCCCAGTTATATTTGTCTGTCTGCAAATGAGGCTCTTAGGCCACTAATGGTGGGGACATAGGCAAGTGTAGGTAGTCCATAGCTGCATTTTAGTAGAGGATGCAAGGCTGTGGCATGGGCCTCCTCTAGCTAAGCTCATGGAAAGAAACACAAATACAACTGCAATACAATTAGCTTACGGGTACACTGTGAGTGATGTATTGCCTCACTGGGGGCAAGAAGTGTAAGCGGGGAGATGTAAAGTCTCCTAATAAAGAGGTGACCAACTCTTCTGAAATACAATTCCATACACCTGTATGTAGGTAATTCTGTGTTTTCCTATCTTTCTTTCATCTGTTGGGGTTTTTTTCAACACATACAGTACCAGTCTGTATTCTGACGTGAATCTGCATTCTTAAAGCCTTGCATGTAGCAGATGTATGAAGATTTATAACCCATTTGCTTATACTTCAGCTATTCCTTAAGTAGCTCTTGCATATTATTCATTCTATTTCATAGAAGAGTATTTTGCATGTCCTGTCATGCAACATTGCAAGCCTCTTCCCAGCATAAAGAATCTTCCCCCTCCCAAATTTTCTTATGCTGCGTCACTGTGTACATGTCATTGCTAACAGCTGCTTAATACAAATTGTCTGTACAACTGTGAGTTTATCCTCAAGTTAGTTGGATTAGTCAGGGGGTTCCAGAGACTACACTGCCACTGAATACACTTACTTCAAATTTAACATGAGGTTTAATCAATAAAAATAACAGCAGTAAATTTGTCTCATTCTACTTTTCTATGTTGTAGAAATGTCTGAATATAAATGGCTTTCAGCTGTTCCTCAGGAGATACCTTTGTCATTTATTGAGCAGTCTGTGCTTCACAAGAATTCGTATTACAATGTCACAACTTAAATTTGCTTTGCCCTTATGAATTTCAATGCCTAGCCATCTGAGGGAAAAGGAAGTACTGTTTGGTGCTTGCATGTAGATATTATCTAAATCAACAGCGTCTATAATCTATTTGCACATGCAAACATTAAAACCCACTGAAAACAGAAAAAAAAATGCAGTTAAGAAAAAGCTAAAAATCTCTACTCCAAAGAATAGAGAGGAATTGTTTGTTAGGAACTTCAATGAGTCAATCTCTCTTGCTCAAAAATGAAATGTTAGCTAAAAGTTGAATTGAGTAAGGCAACTAGTTCAAGTGCTAATCATGACCCCTAAAGATAATAGGATTGTGTGCTTTTTTATTTTTCATGTATATAAAGACTGTCTGAAAGGCATTTTTTTAAAAAGGTGGGGAGAAACCAGGGATTTTATGTTTACTCTTCAAGTCCTGTCTCACCTGCTTGCGTCTGAGAACTAACCCACTAGATTATAACATTGGAAGAGTCAAGAGCAAAAATGTCAATTGGTTAGGAGAGAAAAGCTTTTTAGCCTCAACGGTTTTGATTTTTTTCAGTTTGTTTAAGTTTGTGGACTAAAAAGCATTTGGAAAAAGGATGTTTTTATTTAAAATTCAACATCCATAATACTCACATTATGGTGTGAAATCTCTACTAGATGACTGATATCTTGGCAGATCCCCCTGGGGCTTAAGTTGGGCAGGATTTTACCCATTATTTTTAAAGCAAACAAGCGTAGGAAAAAAAAAACAACAGCAGAAGAAAAAAGATTCACATTTTTCATTGTAATAAAGAATAAAAAGAACACCAGCTTAACTTTTAAAAGAAAATCTTTGACAGATCAGTCTTTCACGGAGGGATTTTGACAGACCATTGGGTTGGGTTTATTGTCTGAAAATACCTGCCTTAAATATAATTCAGAAATAAAAGGGGTTTTGGGGTGGTAGTAATTGGTATTTTATTTTATTTTTTTACTCCGTAATTTGACAGAGACTCAGACTTTCATTTTACCTGAAGGATTTACTAAAACTCACAATCTGAAAAAATAGCTCAAATTCAGACACATGTATAGTACTGTGGCAGACTGTTTCATATTGGAATTGGCAAGAACCTTTCTTCTTATTTAAATATTTCTATGCAACACCAGTAACACCATTATCCAGCATTGATAGAATGAATACAAACTGTAAATTCTCTTCTTTGAGATGTTTAAACCTTTATTGGATAAAATGCTAGCAAATGTGATATTAATTAAGAAATAATCCCGCACAATAGTAAAAGACGTTATATCTTTATGAATAAAAGGAGTTGCTCAGTTTTTAATATTTTTAAATCTGTGGTAGGCATAGGATAATGTTCTTAATTTGTTACTTTCTAGTAGAAGATCAAAGCGCATTATAAATTAACCTTGATTTGAACAATACATTTTCTTCACATTCTTGAGGCCTGGGTTTTTTTTAAATCATCAGTTACCTTTGAGTGGGTGTGCAAAGCAGTATGTGCTCCCTCTGTGGCCCAAAACTAATATAAGTAAATTTTCACAGTTGTTAACTTAAGCGTAAACATTTTTAATCTTAAAATCTTGTGTAAAATGATTGACTTTCAACTTTCCAAACATGCTCAGCTATTATGATGACGGGCAACGCATGATACCCAAACTCAGGAGGTTGTGTTAGATAGAAAATTGTTCAGCTCATTGGTGGCTGCTTTAATTTGTAGTTCCCCACGCTGAGCAGGTCTGGGATCAGCTTTATGCAGGCGAGTTTCCCCTTCTCAACCATGCCAAGCCATGTATTCAGGGATCTGTGTATTCACATGCCTATTTCATGTCCCTGGAGTTGAACTTATTGATCACTCACATACTTAAACATGTTTAACTTTAACATCTTTGTTGAACTGGGGACTAATTCGCTTACAGTCAGTCTCAGTTTTGTGCATTAGGGATATACATTAAAAAGATGAGAACAAAAAGAACAAAACAGAAAGGATGTATAGGCTTAAGCCAGGCTTTAGGCAGATTTGAGACATTCAAATCCACTATTGAATATAGCCCATAATGTTGCTGCCCTGTTTCTTCTATGGCTTTGAGTTAAAATTGCTTTTCTTCCAAAACACAGCAAATCCATTAATCACTAATGGCAGTAGTAACAGTGGCAGTATATAACAGACATTGATAGTGAAAGAAAAATAGGTTGTGTAAATAATTTGTTCGACATTACACACTACTTTAGCATAACTTGTTTTGGGACGTTAAAAGGTGTATGTTTGGAACAGCTTAAGTAGGGTATAGAATAAATTCTCATCCATATTGTGCCATTTCCTCTCTTCTTTTTTTTTTTTTTTTTTCCCCTTAATAATTTCGCTGAAGAAAGATAGATTTCATTATACTATTCCCATATATCTATTTTTTAACTGTGTGATGCTCGCAGGTTGTCATCATGTGAAATCACCTAATACTATTCACAGAAGCACTTCAGTCCAGTAATAAAGAGGAGAAAAGTATCCATTAGGAAACACAAAAATGAGCAGATGGACAAAACTGCAAATATTATTTCAGTTTCATCTAATTATCTACTGAAGCAGAAAGATTCTTCCGGTACCAGCATTTGCAATGTTGATGCTGATCTGTGTGTCTCAGAGTACAGTACTCAGAAGGGGCTCCTTTGGGCTAATCGCATCTACTGGATGGACAGAGAACAAGTTTATTTCTCTAAAATGGGTTTTCTGAATAAAAATAAATCTCCTTATTTTCGGAGACAGTTAGCCTCCAACCAACCTTTAAAACACAGCTGTTCTCCCTTCTCACATTTTGCATCTTTTTGTTTGCAAACACTCATTCTATCCTACCAGGATTTACTTATATCCTGCAGTGGGACAGTAAGCCCTCAAGAGGTACAGGTTTACAGGAATCTGTTATGTCCCGTTTTCCAGCTGTGGAAAAGTGATTCTCAGGGAAGGGAAAATGACTTGTCTAAAATCACACAGTGAGATTAATGATAGAGCCAGGCATTGAACATTTAGGCTGTGGTCAGATGATCACTAAGATTGGATTTATGCATTACTGGATCACCTGGCAGTACAAATTTGGTGCAGGCAGGCATGCATTCCTGTTGAATTATTCACAGCACATCAGATAGTGCTTATGTCAGCTGGTGCCCTAAGATAGCCCAGTGTACAACATACCCCATTATGCCATTCATTCTCATCTCTCAAGTGTGGTTTGGGATGATGGCCTGTTGCATTGTGGTAGGAAAGTTAGCTCCTGCTTATGAGGCTGTTATTACCACAGGAACAAACCTAGAAAGTCACTGTGTCACAAGTAAAGTGCTGTTTGCATGTCACCGAGTGCCAGAGCATCACGGTTTCCAGGAAGCAGTAGGTGGCAACATGGATCCATTGCTGGCTGTACCTCTGAAAGTGGCCCTTTCCTGATAGAGGATGGTGATAGAGACGTGATGTGATGCCCTGCATATGTTGTTTCAGTGCTGAGCTGCACGAGCAGGGAAGGGGGAACAGAGGACAGAACTGATTCTTTCCCCAATCCTTTTCTTACTGATGATAAAACAGAGCGCAGTAAGGTCAAGGAGTTGCAGGTTCCTGTTCCCTGAAACGTCTGGGTCTGTGAGAAGAGCTATGTCTACTAGCAGAAGGTCATACTTGAAATATGGGGAGATCAGCAATATGTGGAGAACTTATGGAAGACGTTACCAAATACCTGCTTGCAGCTGTTTCTCCGGAAGGTGCTCACCCACCCAGAGATGCTTACTGAGCAATGAGAAGAAAAGGACTTCAGCTCTCTGGGAGGTGGCAACTCCTGACTCCTAACATTGGTGTCCCAGTCAATTTGGGGCTGAAAAGTCAGTAAGATAGTGCTGAAGTTCAGAATGCTCTTTGGAAGGGCTCCTGCTCATGATGTGAGTGTGACACAGGGATTTAGGGCAAGTGTTGCTCAAGTGAGTATGTATCCACTTCCTCAGCCCTGTGACCTGCTCTGATTGTTTATCAGCAACACCGGGTCACTGCATCATTGTGCTGGGGTCATCTTCATCTTGTCTCAGAGACCTCATGAAGCTTGTGCTCTCCATACTTCTCAACTGATGCACTGGAGACAGGTCAGTCTGCTGTCATGGTCAACCACTCATATAATTTGGTGCTTCCAAAAATATCCCACGCCACACTTACTTCTCCTGAGAATCCTAATACACAATGCTTGCATCTAGTTGAGGTTGTCTTTCCGTGGTCTCCCCAGTGCAATCTTCAAGCATACTATGCCTTACTGGTCTGCTGGGCAAGGCCCTGCCTTAGAGTCACTTCGGGTGAGAGGCAGCAAGCTACAGCTGTCAGCATGGATGTGCCCAGCTGCTCAACCTTGTGAAAAGACCAAGGTGATGGAGCTCAACAAAAATAAGATCCTCATCTGTAGAATGTTCTAGCAAGCATTTGTGAGGTTGGGGGAGTGAAGTTGTGGTGATGACTGGTGAGATGGTAGAAAAAGTGCCACTAGTAAGAGCATTTGCCACCTATCTGGACAACCTGTTCCAGTGTTTCATGACCCTCATCTCAGAAGAATTCTTGCTTATATCTAATATGAATCTACCCTTTTTTGGTGTAGAACCATTACAGCTTGTCCTGTCACTACAGGCCCTATTAAAATGTCTGTCCCCACCTTTCTTATAAGCCTCCTTTAAGTATTGAAAGGCCGCAATAAGGTGTTCCTGGAGTCTTCTCCAGGCTGAATAACCATAACTTTCTCAGCCCTTCCTCATAGGAGATGAAGGTGACTTGAGAAGACCTGCCTGATTAGGTATTGAATCTATTAGGATTTATATAATCTGTTCTGGTGGCTCCGCTGTGGGTTGATAACCACCAGCTGAAAGATGGTAAATGACAACTGGGGACAGTAATGAACAGTTAGAGGTTGTAATATCTTGAAGGCTCCAATTACTGCCATTGCGACTCTGTGACTATGCCTGAAGATAGAATGTGGGAGTGACTTGACTCTGCCAGTGACTAAGCAATTAGCCCCAAAGGCGACACTGCACATTTCTCTGTGCCTCTACTTCCCATCTGCGGAATCTGCACATTCACTTTCACTTAGCACATTCTGCTTTGACACTAAGTGTGAAGATTCAACATTAAACAGGAATTTCTCAAATGTATCATGAGGGAACTAGACATCTACTGAAATATAACTAAAATGGTAGTTAGAAATTACTGGAGATGAGCCCACGTCCTTGCAGTAACAACAGTTACACTTCATCTCCTTCATATTCTCTTTTTCATATAGAGAGATCAGAAAGACCTTATTTCCTCATATTAAGCTCACATGGCAAGCTTTTTCTTGGAGCAAAATGCCTGCTAAAACGTTTTGGTTTATGTAAAGGCACAAAGTGGTATTACCTATGGGGCTTCAGGCTGCAGGGGCCTCCAGGCAAAATACTCTACATGCTGAAGAGGAAATGCAGTTACTGAAGTCAAGTTTATGTTTTTTAACCTATTTTTCTTGAGATAACTTTGTCAGATTGTCAAACAAACTCTCCAAAGGGATTTGAGTCACAACCACATTAAACTGGAATCCAATCTTGTTATGCTGGCCTCAGCGAGTGGATATTCCCTCTGAGCAAGCCTGCACTGTATTAAGCTGCCTTCTGTTTCTTCAACCTAAGCTGTGAATGTATAATCATATTTCCTTTTGAAAATGACTTGTTTTTCTTCATTACAGAAACAGGATTGATTTTCCTACAGAGTGTTACACTTGTCGAAGCAGCTATAATCAAATTTCAGTGTAATGTCCCTACACAAGTAATTCCCACAATTAAAACTGTAGCTGTTCTGGATACCTGTTGGGTTGGATTCTAATTTTCACACGTATCTGGAATAGGCCCACTGAGAACACAGGCCAAATCCACAGCTTGTGCAAATCAAAGTCACTGGAGCCACATCTGTGGATGCCAGCTGTGGATATAACTACCTACTTTCGATGAAATAAACAGAGTCACTCATTAATACTCGCAAGACAAAAGGAAAAAATTGGACCAGTAAGTCAAAATAATTCCCTTTCACATCAGTGAATGGCAGAAGCTACATAATTTAAAAAATTTTCCAGTATTCCAAGCATTCCCTCGTCTAACCCTAAATAAAATTAAGCGGAGGTGGATACAAGGATAGCAATGTTTCAGTAGTTAGCTCAGGAGGGGCTTCATCGGCCCAAGAACTCCCATGCCAAGCCACAGTAAGAGTGCACTAGCTCAACAGGCTATATTTTTGGTGAACAGCCTTGCAATTTAATGAAAGTATTTAAGTTAGTCTTGAAGAAAGCATGGGTTAACACTGCATCACTTTATACGTGCTACTCCCAAATGCTGCCTTTGCTGTCTCCTCAGCAAGTCCACGATTTCTTTCTGAAATCCTATGATTAAGCTACCATATCTAATTTTATGGGATATGGAGCACAAGACCTATGCAAAGTTCATTTAAAAAACCCCACAAACCTCCCCCCTGGAAGCCAAACAGCAAAATCCAAACCACTTAAAAATACCTTTTTTAGGGCTTTACCTTCTCCCAAGTTTTCTTTCTTCCCCTCCATTGTGATCTGCACCTTTGGAGTCTTTTATTCTTTCTTTGTTTTGCTCCATCAAAAAGTACCAACGTGCCTTTCCTGTGCACTGGTCAGTGACGAGGAAGCTACAACCCTCTTTAAATTGATGCTCATTTGCATGCTCTGAGTCTCCCTCTTTTCCCTCATATACGCACACAAACACATGCACATGCACACAGCCACACACTCCTGCAAAATGGTGAGAACCTAAGTTAATAGCAAATAATTAAGAGAAAATGCATTTTAAATATCAAGCTAAATCCCAGCTCCCACTGCCTGGCAGCAGTTAGGTGATATAAAGCCAACTATAAACTTGCCCTAAAGGGCAGCTCTGCATTTCCTCCATTGCAGGGGGATGAATGTTTAAAGCAGCACAAACAACAATGCTGCTGAATTTGCAGCTCCACCTATTTTCTGAAGGTCAAGCAGCCTGACCTCCTTGCAGACATATACTGCTGCATGTGTGCATGCACACTCACACAGAAGTGATTAAAAATAAAGCATTTGCCAGCATGCCTTTCACTTACATCCACTTAGTATTATCTATTGTAGTCATTCCATTGGAGAACATCATGTTATTAAGGGAGGCCAGCTCTGCCAAGTGTTAGTCCCCCAGAGGGGACTCACCCATGTGTTAAACATTTTAGCTCTCATAATAGAAGGTTATGCTCTATATTTCAATGACAATTCACTTAGTATTTACAGATGAGATACTTGGGAGTGCATCCCAGCAAGCATCCCAGCAAGCAGTGTTTGCTTTTGATACCAAAAGAGTGGGCAATAAAATCATGTAGTGCATATTGTTTGTGAGACAGATGCGCCTTGTAGCAGCCAGCAAACCAGATACTCAACTTCATCTCAGGCACTTAATATGTGCATCAGCTTTGCCCAGTTATGGAGAGCCTTGAACACACTTGACTTCCAGAGACAGCAAGAGTGAATTGGCTGGAGAGCTTCAGAAATACAGCATCCCTTTACAAGCTGGCAAACAAACTGCTCTTTTCTAGAACAGTCATTCCAAAGGTATTCTGTAACAGGAAAGATGGAAGTATCTCAGGCTGCTTCATCTGCTTTAGAAGGGAGTGCAGGCTTCACAAAATCTTGTTGCTGTAAGTAGAGAGCATGTAAACATGAAGGAGGAAAAAAGCAGGGAATTACAGGAGGGAAATACAGATTCCTCATGGAGTCTTTCACCCACTACTCTTCTAAAGCAGTCTGGCATCCTGAAGCGATAGGCACTTTGGAGGATTGTTCCAGTTTTGTTTTCCTTTAAGTAGATTTGACTTCGTCTCATTTAAAACGAATGTGTTGCTTTGTTGACATGAAAGTTTTGATGACACACCACCCTAATTGTTTGGTGCTCTAGAGAAACACAAACCTGCAGCCGATGCTCTATGACATGTTTTTGCGCTTCTCATTGTTATAGTTTTCCACCAACTGATCATCACAGCAAGTCAACCTGCAAATAAGTACTCCTGAGCACTTTAATGAGGCCCTTATCTCTGGCCAACTTAGGAATACTCATTGGCCTCTCCCCTGTTGAACAGCAGCAACTCCAAATAACCCTCCCATTAAAATGAATGCGCTGCTGTCAGAGATGTCAGGTTGAAGGGGCGGCAGACTTCTGAAGCTGTTATTGCATCATTCTTTCACTGGGCCAAGGTACAATGCCTACCGGAGTGATTAGAGCAATTACTCAGCACTGTTTGTCACAGGCAATCAGATCTGACCAGCATGAATACAGCCGTGACCTAGACCTGCCTCTCTAGCAAAGCATTATTATTGGTTGTCATCTTTGTGTTCAGTAGCTCTATGCATGCACCTAAGTTGGAAACGCACTAAGAAAACTTCCTAGCAATTATTTCTCTTTCGTTTCTCTCCTTGATGGGCCTCTCCAATCATCTGGTGCATGCTTTCTTACCCTTTTATCTTTCTGCTTGTGTTCCTGCTGATATGTACTATGACTTTCTGCCAACCAGCCAAGTAGCAAAAGCCACTTGGGCACCTTTAATGTCATTCCTTCTCTGTAGTTAGTTTAGTGCAAACTGGAGAAGGCTGCTAATTGAGAGCTAATGAAAATATGAGAGAAGCTTCAGTATTAGTAAGACCAGATTTCTGTACATCTCCTTTACATCATTTTCCATAGGAAATGCAACCTAGTATGAATATTTCATAGTAAACTGCTTAATAAGATTTAAAAATGTAGATAAAAATATATTGCTCAAATTCATGTAAAATTCTGTGATTTGTTTTTGTATGGATGGAATTAGGATATTGAAGAATTGCACTTGAACCCCCTAATTTGAGTTACCTGGTCCCTGTACATGTCTACTTGTTCTCACTTTTGCTCTTCTTTTCATGGAATCATAGAATAGTTCAAGTTGGAAGGGACCCTCAGAGGTCATCTAGTCCAACCCCAGCAATGAACAGGGACATCTTCAACTAGATCAGGTTCTCCAAAATGCACCCAAGCTGGCGTTGAATGTCTTCATCTTAAACTTCGCTTGAGATCTGCAGGACAGCAAGGACAAGCACATCTCTGCTCTCTACTCTTTGCTTTCCCTGCATGGACAAAAGTATCCAGCTGTGCTGCACCTCTAAAGTGCCACATTCTCTCCTTTCTTTTTTCTTTTCTTTTCTTTTCTTTTCTTTTCTTTTCTTTTCTTTTCTTTTCTTTTCTTTTCTTTTCTTTTCTTTTCTTTTCTTTTCTTTTTTCTTTTCTTTTTTTTTCTTTTTTCTTTTTTCTTTTTTCTTTTCTTCTTTTTTCTTTTCTATGCACATAAAGATACTTCATCAGCATTGTCAAAGAAAGAGCCAAAAGTCATAGGCACATACTTTTCAGGAGGCTAGATGCTACAGTGATACAAATTCAGACAGCTGAATGGGTGAGGAAACTTGAGGCTGCCTAGTACCTAGTACCTATCAGAACACTGATACAAATGTCTTGCATGTAGATGTATGAGGGAGACAATAGGATGTAATTTCATGCAGGTCAAGTCAGCAGCGGTTCTTACACTAATTCTATCAGCTGTTAGTGAGGAAAAGAAAAAGCTCATGACAAAAACATGTGTGTGAACAAGACTTAAAATCTCAGTAAGGGTGAGATCTTAAATGTGCGTTATTGTGATTATTGTTACTAAGAAAAATGCCTGCATTGTTACTTGAAGCTGTTACCAGTAATGAAGGAATAAAGGGCCCTCTGATCACAAGCAATCCCAGCAGCAACTTTGTCACATTAGTATAGTAATTTCAGTATTGCTTTCAAAACCGTTGTTCAAAGCAATCAGCAGCACAGTATTACACACAAAATTCTTGGTAATTATTTTTCCAGGAAATAACTATGTAACAAAAAGTTTGTAATATATACTATGCTCTATGATACTCTAAGGACCCTGAAGTTTCCCAACTACTTTACTAGAATCAAGTAACACATCTACCTTACTTAAGTGACAAATTTACCTTACATGGGGCCATGGATTCTTTCACATGCCCCTTAAACTGTCTTTTCTCAGCTTGGCGGAATCTGATAAGTGCTCTGATACTCTTTGGATACCATGGATAAAGGTATTGGGATGCGGGGCACAACAAAGAGTATTTCAGCCCTTTGACTTCAGGGATAAAAAACTGGGATGCTTTGTAGTTTGTCAGATCTTTAAATCCTTTGAAAAGGTTTAAGGATGAAAGCTTACAGTTAGCTAGAAAATAATACACATTTGCAACAATAGAATAAAATTACAAATAGATGAAGTAAGAAAATGTGTTACTAAGATTATACTTAATAAGTATCCTACTTAGCTGATTTAGCATCTCAGCTGCCTGTCAGACTGGCTGATCAGCCTTTACAATGTACCCCAGGGCTGGTATACCCTGGCAAAATTTTAAAGGCATATCTTTTTTCTCCCTAGTGAAAGCAGTTGCCAGAACCATCCACTGCAACTGCTCTACACAATCTGTTTCTCCTGTAGCTCGGAAAATAGTAATTGTCTCTTCCTGTTCACTTTCCTTTATTGTCAGCAAGGACATAATGCAGGGTCTCAATTCTTCTACCTTCTTTAAGGTTACCAATTGCTTATCTTAATTGGCAGATTCCAATTCAGCTTTAATCTGTTTATTCTTGCAATCTAGGACACAATAGTAAAGCTTTAGAAATCTTATTGCAATTGTCAGTAGATGCCTCATTAAATGTAAGTGTAATCAACCTTTTAATGCCAACTGTTGAAACGTAAAACTCCAGGTTGAATTATTATGGTAGGGTCCTTTCATACTTAGAAGGCAAAGCTGGATATTCTAGGGGAAACCAGAACCACTGCAAAACTCTGTCATCTGACTCAGTCTCATGATGACCATTTGCACCAACTATTATGACATTTCTTTAGTCTGAGGCAGCAAAAAAGACAATGTTGGTACACACTTACTTAAATGTTCTTATAATTTATTTCTAGGAAATTTCAAGGAAATGGTCATGAAGACAATATGGCATACAAAGCAACTAGAGTAATTTGAAAGTTCAAATGCTTGAATATATATTCCTGAATCTAAGAATTGAGTTTAATTACATGGCTGCAAAATGGATTTTAATCAATTAACTCCTCTGCTGTGCTTGCTATAGGGGCATTGCCACTTAATGAAGCTTAAAAAGATGGTAAATGCTCTTTCTTGCTGTTTGATTACCCTCAAGGTTGAAACTGTACAGGTGGACATGCTTCTGTTCTTGGTGAAAGACATCATGGTATAGACTTTATGCGTAAAACTGGTGAAGTGAGTCAGGCCATCAACTTAGTAGATTCTTCAAAATCTTGAACTCCACAAGATTAACTGATCCATATAAAACAGTAACTAAACAGTAATAACCTGTGTAATTTTCCTAAAATGTTCTGGGGTCCTACATAACTTGCTTCTTATACAGGCACTGTGAGATGGCTATTAAGTTCAATCAAATATGACTTTTACCAATAAAGATCCCTAAGAAAACAAGGCTAATAGTAAGTTCACTACTTGGCTGAACTAATGATATGAGCACTGCTCTCAAATTAATTGTTAGTAAAGCTATGACTGAAACTTTGCCAACATTTGTCTCGGGGAAGAATGGCAGATCTTAGTGATTCTGAAAAGTTTTGCAAATGATGAAGAAAAGGCGAAGAAAAGGAAAAGAAAAAAGAAAAGTCAAGTTGTTGGATCTGATTCCACTGCAGCTGATCTGACTGCATCTGGCAGTCTGTCTCCATCGGAGTTGGTAGCTGTCGCACTACAGTACAAGGCTGCATCTTTTTGTATCCATTAAATCTGAATGGATTTAATAAATTCAAATATCATCTTTCTTTTTCCTGTTTCCCTCACTTTTCTCTGGTAGGAGCTAACTTCTCTCTGCATAGCTGCATCATCATTATTGTTATTATCTGCTGTCTTAATCACAAACAATATGCCCAGTGTTGTACAAGACTAAAATTGTCTCTTTAACCAACAAATTTATGGCCAAAAATATAGAAGTTGTGACTACAGCACAACCACTCTTGAGACAGTGACTCTACTTAGCCACATGGAAGGAAGATTTACCAAAAAAGATAAGTAAAAAATAGCTAACTAACTTTTTCCAAGCCTTGTAGAAAGTTCACACTTTACTAGCCCTGCTTTTGGAACACCTTGAGGAACATTAGTACTGTGGACAAGCGTGTGGGCTTACCCAGGTTAGTTTTAAATGGTCTAAGAGGTTAGCTGTGGCAGCCTGGAGCCTCACCTGTGTTAGTTACTCTGCTGAGAAGCAGAAGATTAAAACTTTTACGGGAATGGATTGCAATGCTCAAGCTGATTAACAGTGAAAAATCACTGGTTTATTATTACACGTTCAACTTCTCCCCTGCTTTAGACATTAGCAGGATCATCAGGAGCACCTGAGATTCAGCAGACTGCCATGATAAGGCAAGACAATTGAAAGGCTCCTCTCAAACAAAAAACTGCACCAAAATGACTGGTTGTCTTAGAGCAGACACTTCAGTGTGTGCAGATGTGCTGGGATGGTGGTCACTTTGCAGCTCCACACTGAGCTGGTAGCACAGAGAAGAAAAGCTACTAACTGAATAAATCTGTGGCCACAGTAGCTCTAATGATAGGGCACTAATTCCAGGTAAAAGAACAGTTTGGCTATAGGATATAAAGCACTGAGCCAGGATAATCTCACTCCAGTAATTTAAATACGGTGAAAGTATTTGGATGTATTAATTTTGTATTGATGGTGTTTCAGCCAAATTGCATACTGTCTGCTTCATTCAAACATTTCCTTGAAACTAGCACCTGATCTCTTTCAGCCTAGTACAACATCCACAAAAATAAAGCTTGCATAACCTCTGTATAATGTATGCAGGCTAATTGAACTGAAAAGCAGTCCTGTATGTGTACATACCTAGATGGGACCTGTACCTCTCTGTGCTCCAGCAAGGATTGGGTCTGACATGATGTGTGCAGAACATCAGCCTTATGTTTAGTGTGAGAAGTAAATATGAGGAGATGTTTCCTCTTGGTCTGAAACCAGCCTCATGAATTCTAGCCCCAGTCTAAGCTACATATAATATTAATTACATATTAATAGTCTGTTCCCATGGTTACGGGTAGTGGGTTCCTTTGTATCTGCCACTGCTGGGTTCCGATCCCCAGATCACAATTCACCTGTGATAACATAGCTGTAGCCAGCCCAGGTCTATGAAATCTGCTCCTGTTATTCCCCTCACTGCTACAGTCAGCTTCTAAAAGCATGTGTGTATCAAGTGCAAATTATCTGTGTAGGAAGCCTAAAACAAAACTAGGAGAATTGCAAAGCTTCAGTCTGGTAGTTAAACCAAGGAAATAATTTTTGTTTCTTCTGAAATAATTTTTTCTTTACTTCTTGTTGGAAGGAAAAGAGATGTTCCCTCTTTGCTTTACTTATTCTGCTTTGGATAGAAAAATACACAGTGAAAGAAAAGAACAATATAACCAAACACTGTATGGAACTAGATCAAGGCAAGTTGCAATATGCAAAGTAAGATTTCTACAGCAAGTATTTGCTGCTTCTTTTGTAACTTTTCTCTTTAAATGTTCTCAGTTAAGGATTCATACTTTTCTCATACATGCAAAACCTGACAAAGATGTAGCAAGATAAATGAATACTGTTGTTTTAGGCTTCATGTTTTGGGCTGAGTTACTATGTTGTAAAATTCCCTTTTGCACTCCCATCACATTTCCAACACGTAGTTCTCCTGTTCCTTACCACAGACATTGAGACCTTGGCTCTGACAGCTTCAGGTCTTCCAAACAGGTGCTATTTTTCCAGTAGCTTAATTACATTCTCCCCTGGAGTGTGTACCCAGCAAGAACTCTGCATTTATAATTTAACCCTTCAAACATATGCAATAGTAAAAGACATGACACACAGAGACACTTTGCATAAGATCTTAAACCCAATTATTCTGTTCCTATATAGCATGAAGAATTCAGATCTGGATACAGCAATAAGATCTACACATGCTTCATGCCTCAATTTTTGGGTTACTCCCAAAAGACCTTTTGGTTCAGACCAGTTCTGAATCCATGAATACAAAGACCACTGAGTCTTTGTATTTACCTCTCTGTTCTAAGTAAACTTGTTCTGCACCTAGCTGCTCCCTGATTTAAAAAGTCTTTTCCTACAACAAGGATATATTCCTTCATCTTCTCACCTGTCATATATTTCCAGTCTTGCTATGTGAGTTTCACACACAGTACTTTTGTTTCCTAATGAGAAGTTTGTGTTCTATAATTCCTTCTCTCACAGAAAAATTGGATGGATTACTTTCTTTACCCCAACCAGTTATTGTTACACAGGATTTGTGTTTCAATAGGAGACCACTGATGTTCAAAGGGTCTTATTTTCTCAAGGCTCAATGTATCATACAGCACAAGTAGCATATAGTACATCCTTCTTATTCTGATATGTTTGATGATGGAGTATTTTCACAGTAAAACTAGAATTCACAAACTGCAGATAGAGAGATTACCCAATGTGTCACCATTCTGTTTTACAAAGCAAAGACTCAAGAGGCAGTGCTCATAGGTTCTAATACGTTTGACATCACCTCAGTAATGAAGCTAGGCATCAGTTTGAATTAACAGTTTGAAGATGGTTAGAAAGAGGGAAAAGGGCTTATGTAGCTTGCCTGAAGTCACCGAGGCAAAGTGCAGAAACACTGGGGTAGAATTGTCTTCTAAGCCCCATTCTCCTCTTTTAGCTACCATGGCTTACTTACATGCTCCTCCAGTAGCAGTTTAGCAAATTTAGGTCAGACTGTTGCTTCAGCAAAACACAGCAACCCATTAATGGAATTAATATATAGTCCCAGCTTGCATTTTAACAAGATTTCTGTTAGGAACATGTTGGATGAACACAGTAAAGCTACTGCAGCAGTGGATGAGACTGGGTGATTTTTATAATAATAGTTTACATATTGTTTTGATTTCAAGAAAGGCATGCAAAAAAAGTTGCTCACGCCTTATGCAAGAGTAGGATATATGCAGAAAGTATTTGCTTGTGTCATTGTATAAATAAAAGACTGGAAAAGTCTAATGATGGGTAATAGGCAAAAAATGACAAGAAGAAAATTGTGCCGAAGTGAATACACAAAAAAGTGCCCCTTAAAAATGACTGTCATTACAATTTACCTGTTGACTTGATATACAGGACCTAAAGGGCGCTTGCTATAGGAAATTAAATAGGTTTTAAAGTATCTTCTTTGTTGTTTTACCAGAGGCTGTTCACAAAAGTAATGTGGTTTTGCTCAGAATTTTATTTCAGGTCCTTCTAAAATAAGGAGGGGAATGCAAGACCACTGAATGTTCAAGTCTTTGATGATGGTTTAAAACTTTCACTCTAGGTGGTGATTACTTGCTTTTCAGCCCTGTTGGTTCTGTGATAAAATATAACAGCCATTTTTCCATACAAAATATTTTGCTTTCTATCATATTTACATCTGAGGTGATTTAGCACTCCTTGCTAATGATTAACCTACAGTTGTGCTTAGCATCATGTATTTCTTCTTAGAAATTTCTTAAACTATTGATACAATTTTTATTAGAGTTCAAACTCCCCTTGCTTTATGATCTTATAAGTTGAACTTAGAGTGTCTTTGTTATCCACGTAGGATGATGACTTGTGGCTGGGCAGTATGCTCAGGTTCTGACAGAGTCTGTCCCCTCCTCCCTGCCTGGTGTCCCTGAAGCTTGGGTGCGAATTAGTATGTGTGCAGTGCTGGCAGTCAGCGGACAAGGACCCTGGTGAGGAACACAGTGCCAACAACTTGATAGTACAGTGTTCTTATAGATGCTTTTGGCTTCAGCTGCGTGGGAGCTTGGATGACTGGGGGCAGAGAATTCTCCAGATCCACTTATGGCATAGTTAATTAAAATACTGGCATATTTTTGTCTGATATTGTTGATTATGAGCAACGCACACAGATTTCTCCTTGGCAAGCAAGACCTTTCTCTTTTGACATCTTTTTATTATCATTCTTACCATCATCATTAGGCATCTGCTTTTGAAATGATACTATGTGAATTAACAAATCACTTATAACTAAATTATATAAGCCACATCTGTGTGACAGTGCATTCTGTAACTGAAAAAGACAATGGAGTCAAATTCTCTGAGCTCAAGAGTATTTTACATGTGAGTGCAGAATAAGCTAAACTGTTCCCAATATTGTTACCATGCTGTTAACACTGGTGTAACTGTAGCTGTATTAAGGGCCAGTATGAAGTGTAGTCACACCTCTGCGTTGAAAATCAGCACTGTCTCTGAAAAATCTTTGCTTGACAAACTTAAATCAGAGTTTCACCTGCACATTTTTAAGTGTCAGGAGACTTAAAAAATCTCTGCATGGCGCCACAGAGCATCCCAAACAGATAGCTTCTCCAAGATGGGTGGCAGAAAATACTTCCATCTGCAAATGGCAATATCCCTGTTTTACAGATTGAAAAATCTGCATTCAAACAATGACTAAGTCAAATATGATGACAGAGGAAATCTGCAACAAAGGTATTAACAAAACTCAGATCATAGAATCATAGAATAGTTAGGGTTGGAAAGGACCTTAAGATCATCTAGTTCCAACCCCCCTGCCATGAGCAGGGACACCACACATTAGACCATGTCACCCAAGGCTCTGTCCAACCTGGCCTTGAACACCACCAGGGTTGGAGCATTCACAACTTCCTTGGGCAACCTATTCCAGTGCCTCACCACCCTCACTGTGAAGAACTTCTTCCTTATATCTAACCTAAAGTTCCCCAGTTTAAGTTTAAAGCCATTACCCCTTGTCCTACCACTAGAGTCCCTAATGAAGAGTCCCTCCCCAGCATCCTTGTAGGCCCCCTTCAGATACTGGAAGGCTGCTATGAGGTCTCCACACGGCCTTCTCTTCTCCAGGCTGAACAGCCCCAACTTTCTCAGCCTGTCTTCATACAGGAGGTGCTCCAGTCCTCTTATCATCCTCGTGGCCCTCCTCTGGACTTGCTCCAACAGCTCCATGTCCTTTTTATGTTGAGGACACCAGAACTGGACACAATACTCCAAGTGAGGTCTCACGAGAGCAGAGTATAGGGGCAGGATCACCTCCTTTGACCTGCTGGTCACGCTTCCTTTGATACAGTCCAGGATACAGTTGGCTTTCTGGGCTGCAAGTGCACACTGCCTGCTCATGTTGAGTTTCTCATCAATCACCACCTCCAAGTCCTTCTCTGCAGGGCTGCTCTGAATCTCTTCTCCGCCCAGCCTGCAGCTGTGCCTCGGATTGCCCTGACCCGGGTGTAGGACTTGTCTTGGTTAAACTTCATGAGGTTGGCATCAGCCCACCTCACAAGCATGTCCAGGTCCCTCCGGATGGCATCCCTTCCCTCCAGCGTATCAACCGAGCCACACAGCTTGGGGTCATCGGCAAACTTGCTTGGGGCGCCAAGGCAGGTCTCAACACCGATCCCTGAGGGACACCACTCGTTACTGGTCTCCAAGTGGACATTGAACTGTTGACCACAACTCTTTGTGTGTGGCCACCCAGCCAGTTCTTAATCCACTGAGTGGTCCATCCATCAAATTGGTGTGTCTCCAATTTAGAGACAAGGATTTTGTGCAGGACAGTGTCGAATGCTTTGCACAAGTCCAGGTAGATGATGTCAACTGCTCTGCCGCTGTCCATCAGTCCGGTAGCCCCATCATAGAAGGCCATCAAATCGGTCAGGCAGGATTTCCCCTTAGTGAAACCATGCCGTGCATCCAGTCTTGTATTTTATCTGTCCGAAGATTTCCTGATTTCTGTACAGCCAGCATTCTGTAAATTCCTGTGATTATTATTGTCCTGCTTTGATAATGTTAAATACCATGACACTTTTTGGAAATAACTCCACAATAGGTTTCTTTTAGTATTTTTTATCAAGTAGAGGAGAACAGACATCCTAGAGACTCTCTTTACTTTGGGCAAAGAGAGTGAAAATATGATGGCCTTGATTAATTTTGTGCTTGTTGCTCATTTCCGAGTCCCGTTATTAGTGGGATCTTTGTTAGTTCGTTGCAAATTTGTAGTCACATAGTTAGAACAGTGGCAGTACTGGTACAGAGCATTAATTGCAGGTGGGTTAGTACTACCTTCAGCATGTAAGAAAATATGTGGTGATAACTTATTATAGAAGATGACTGAGCACTGGGAGTAATTTATGCGCTGGTTTGCTGCAGTTGGTAATCAGAATATTCAGAACATATACGATGTGCTTGAAACAAACATATAATTAGATGACCTTTATCTCATTAATATATGCTTGCATGATGCACATCCATAAAACAAGCCATAGCATTTTAGGGGACATATCGTGGTAGGAAAAGCTATAGATAGTTACTTTAAAATAAATAAATAAGATGTCCTGCATATTAGTGTGGCTTGTTTAGCTCAGCACTTCAACTGGTTGTTTGCCATGTCATGTTGATCTAGGACTGTTCTATTATCAGTTCTAAAGCTTTTGACATCCTGAATTCAAGATCACTTTGGATTAGCAGGGATTATGGATCCTAAACTTTTGATTAGTTGTGACACCTTTGTTCTTTTGATCCACAAGCATGAACCATTGGATCATTTAATTTAAATTAAAAAATTAACTTCATCATCTTTAGATTTATTTCTCTTCCCCCATCCCCATGCTAGAAATACATACATAAGCACACATGTAAACAGTAGGACTTACAGACACACATCCACAGTAACATAATTCAATATCACTAACTGTAATAGGAGCAGAACAGTAACGTTCAGGTCCCTAAGTGAATGTGGCATTGTTTAAGCCTCAGGCATACAAATTAAAGCACCTACTAGCTGGCGTAATTTGCTTGGTCAAATATCAAAACAATTCTTCCACTAGCTCCATCCTAAGAAAAAGCTCACAAACTTTTAAACCAGCCTCTGCTATCTTCTCTTTCATGTGTCCTGGAACAGATTCAAAGACTGAAGAGTACTTGCTGGTGATGGAAAGAAACTGGCACTGGAAAATTAACAAAGCATAACACTAGCAAGTCACAGAAGCCATGACAAACTTCAGGCATGAGGACTTCTCCTTCACTGCTCAGAAAAGACCATCCCCAGGGAAAAAAGAAAAGAAAATTACCCAAGTAAACTTGGGCAAAAGTTACTGATGTAAAAATGAATGCTGTAGGGCCTTTAAAAAGCAGCTTTCTTATTGCAGTACAATTAGATAAATAACATGGCAGTGGAAATTCAATGAGATTTGGTACTTAACTCCCTTAACTTGGCTTTTCCTCAAGCATCTGCTACTCCCACTACCTAGGAATTACAGTCTTTCTAATCACAAACCTAATTTATCACAGCATCATTATTCAGGTTTCCCCTATTACAGTTAATTTTTTGAACTGCAAAACATGGACCTTTTGCTGGCCAGAACCATCCACTGGTGTAATACAATCTTTTACTTATGTTGGTTAATATATTTGCTACTTGGCTACATTACTTATTCTCTCAGCTTATGGACAGAAGTGGTGACCTTAGCAAGTATCCCCTGGAAAAGGTGAATGAGGTAAAATGCAAGAATCCTGTCTTCGTTAACTATAACCTCTAATCCCTACCAATATTACTGGTACTTGACTGCCAAGACAAGAGCAATGCAAACAGTTATGCAACTGTGCTTTTCATTCCAGCCATTATGTACATTTATGTATACTCACTGAAATCCGTAGTAGGTCCTCTCAAGCATCTCTTATTAATGTTGGATAAGCCATCTATTTTCCATTATCAGGTATAGGCTGGGAGGACACTCTAGCAAGGCATGACTTATATGATTTATTGTTTCTTGGAGAAGAAATATAGTAAAATAAAGTTGAGGTGAATCCCAAGTTGCTTACTAAGTTTCTCCTCTGTGTTTTCCAGTTAAGTTGTGACTGAACTAAACAGGAGTGTGCTTTGTAATCACCAAAGGTGAGACTTCTAAATGTATCTGAACAGCCAAAATAGAATTCGGTTAGAATACTGACACACAGGGTATAAAATAATCTAGAAAAACTGAGGAAAACCTGCTGAAATAATTAATCAATTGTGCTGTTGTTGGCATTGCCTTTTTTTGTTGTTGTCTCCCTTGTGTATACTAGGGTCCTTAGACACATTTTTTCCAATGTGACCACAGGTGAGCAACTGGAATACATTGGAAAGCATTCTTGTAGTCTTATTGCAATGTGGTTTTCATCAGAAGATGAGGAGACTGTTTCAAAGGCTGTTCTGTTGCATTTAAAATTTTAAAGCTTATTCTTAGACCATTTACCACAGACCATTTGATAAACATCAGAACAATGGTAGAGCTCTTAGCGCAGTCTGATCAACAAAATAGGTAACCTTTAGAAAAATCCCTGTTCTGTGTCAAGGGCTAATACTATATATCCTCCATGATCTTCGGCTTCATAGCTTCAATCTTCAGGATTGTCATTATTCTTTACCCTCCACAGGCCATGTCAATTCAGATCTCTCTTTTTCTGACTTCCTCCACAACTTGAAACGTTCTTTTCCAAATCTGTCTGCCAAAAATTTCAAATCCTGACCAACAGTAAAAATTATACATGTTGCAACAGAGTTCCAAAATTCTTCCTGTGTCTCAGCCCAGTAAGATGAAAATTTGTTGTGTTGGGTCTTTTGCTAGGAAGAGCTGACAGACTGATGGACAAGACAGAAACATGGGCACAGAGAGGTGAAGGGATTTGCTCCGGCTCATCCAGCAGGTCAGGAGTGGAGGTAGGAGTTGTACTCCTTGTCTCTGGCCACATCCACAAGCAAGCTCAGCACCCCACCCCATCCCATCTCCCAGCATACAGGGCTGGGAAGAAGGAGGTGAAGGTTTCATGAGGAACCTGAGTGACAGGAGACCAGATGTTTACAAGTGTAAAGTGTTTTCAAGTTGCTAGCTCTCAAAATCCAAGGATCCTCTATCTGCCCATGCAGCTCTGTAGCATCCTGAGAGAAAGTCTGTTTTCCAGCTCTGCCAGTGTTCCTCAGTACTGAAACAATGTTGTCTCCCAGCAGTTCTAACCTTTGGCCTCTCCCACACGGAAGATAACAAAGTGCTGTGCTGTAGGATACGTGTAAGTGTCCACTGGGAAACTATAAAGAACTGAATAAATTAATTTTAAATATGCTAAACCAGATTGACATGAAAGACCAGCTTTCACCACCAGTCTCCTCACAGACTATCATATATACCAAAATAAAACAGACAATATGTGCAGCATCCTAAACTCATTCATTGTGAGCTGGCTACATAATGAGCTGGGAAAAGGGGCATATTTCTTTGGTCTACAATAAGAATTTGACAGGCTGATTGCAGAAGATTTTTAAATTTTCAACAGTATTTCTTAGTTTCTTGAACCCAAACCATTCTTTGGTTCTATTATTATTTCACTTGTTATAGTGGAGCAGTTTGCCATGTTGTTTGTACAAGCAACATCATACAAAGGGAAACTGTGTTCTCTTGTTTCTGTACAACGGTTATTTTTGAAAGCAAGAAGAGCTATTTAAGTACCTAAATGTGAGTATGTGTCAGAGCCTGTCTTTGGGTTCCTGATCTTAAAAACTGGATCTAATTTTTCAAAATTAATTTCAGAGATGCCTGTCACACAGAGTTGCAAGCCAAGCAGAGCAGCTTTGCACCAAAAAAGCAGCCTTCAGTTTGTGAAGAGGTGATCTGAAAGTACAAGTATATATAAGTACAGAAAAAAAAGCGTAGTTCATGGAACACAAGAAAATGTTACATTTCATGGAAGCAGAACATGATAATAGAAATTCTTCTCACTTCAGCAACAAGCTATTATTTCCTCCTAATTCCAACATATGATTTTTCCTCTTTTGTGTTACTATTTCTCTCTCATATAAACATGAGTCATAATCCAGAGCTCCCTATACTGTACAAAAATAAGGCATAATGATGGCCCATGATACAAGTAAGTTTGAAGCTGTGTCATCAAGACCAGGAAAGACTGCAATACATTGTTAAAATTTTACTACACCACTTTGAAGTGTTAAGTAAACTGCTGTTATGTATTGACTTGTCCATTAGTTCTTTAAGTTGTTTACCTTCTAAAAGGTAAATTTTGATACAGAGGAGCAGAGACTGTTTTTTTTCCTCTCATTTTTATACACAGATTAGCACAATATACCCTCCCCCCCCAGTCCCTTCCAAACTGGATGTTTAGAAGTTTTGCTAATATGAAAGTACACTTTTAATATTAAAAATACTCAATACAATGATAGTAACTATTTTACTTCCTATTTCTGAACAACAGCATTTAGTCCTGAACCAGGAAAAACCTCAAGCAATCCAACCTAGAGCAGTTCACTTCCAGTTTTTCACGAAATTCAAACATATATGAAACACATATTGGGGTCATCTCTCTTTGAGACCAACTTGGGGTTAATTTTATAAAGTTTTTCTATTTTCTAACTTTGGATCGATGGTTTATGAAAATATGATTTACAAAATGTTATGGATGGAAGATGCATTGGATAAATTAATCAATATTTAATTTATTTCTGTTGTTTTGAGCTTATCAATTAAGTAGTATCTCTTTTTATGTGCTGTCAGGGAACTCTTTTATGAAAGCCTATTTGATAAGTCAGGCTTTCCCAAACAAACCCCAGCTGAATTCACCTTTTCTTCCTGAAACCAGAGTTTGATTCCTGGAGTGAAATCCAAGACTGAAATGCTGATAAAGATTCCCAGTGAAATATTCCAAACATTCTTCATAATATCATGTGTGATATAGTGACAAGCTATATGTTTCCCTGGCACAGAGATTGAAAATGGAAATGTTAAGTATAAATCTTTGTGGAAGTTTCAGTAATTTTTAATAATTTGTTCTTTTGTGGCATTCGTATATGAATGATATATTTGTCCTAGAGCAATGCAAATTCATTTCCCCACATCTATAATATCTGCAGTAAGCTAAATTAAAAATACATTTATACTTGTACAGTTAAATGATCATATTTAATGAAATGTCGGAGATGAATCTTAGCAAATAGTCAGGAAATTATTTCAGAAAGAGCAGCATTTCATTACTGGCAGTCAGGGAAAATCAAAGAGATTAAACAAACGGTTTACTACTCCAAGATATCAGAGGAGGGGGAGAAGTTCTGTGTGTGGGGTGACTGTGAATATCAGACCTCAGTGGGGATTTTTACCTACAAGCAAGGAAGCATTTGTACTGCGTGGCTGATGCTTGGTGATGAGAAAGAGCTGTTATGTGGGCCTGAGGAGTCTGCAGGTGTTGGACCGGTGCTGTGTTTGGCTGCTGGGAAGCGTAACGGCTGTGTGCGGCTCAGCACTTCCTGCCAGCTGCTGCCGTGGGTGCTGGTCCAAGGGAACCCATGGGTTATTTGCAGGGTCCGTGAGCAGCTCCGGAGCTGCACCCCCAGGCTGCATGAGCAGGGCTGGGTAAATATGAGAGGAGTGGAATTAAAGCGGGTCTGACAAGGTCAAGGGGAATGAGGAGTGGGAGAAGGACTGCTCAGGGGCAAAAGAAGACCGGGCAAGTTGTTTTTTTGTAAACATTATGGCAGTAAGAAACAGTTGAAAGGTGAAGTGTGGGACCTGATTTTTAAAGCCATCTAGCTACTTTATTTCCATGAGAATTACGACTCTGTTGAACCCTCCCCTGGGGAGCGATCAGCATCTTTCACCAATCATGTAACTTTAAAGAAATCTGTCTTCCAGCCCCTCAGGGAAACCTCTCTGGCTGGGAGCACAGTTGCCCCTGGCTCCTTGTTTGACCGGTGGGGAGACACTCACATCTCAGGTAGGCTGACCTGGCCTCTGCAGGGCTTCAGTTCTGTCTGCTGTCTGTGCAAGCAGCAGGCAGCAATGAGGCACCCATCCTAACTGTTCTTCAGCTGGTATTACTTTGAACCCAGCCCTCCATCCCTTTCCCCGTGTTTGTAAACTGGAAACACTTCCTGTGCTTCTCTCCACCCCCATCTCTTTTGATTATTTAAATTACAAGATCTTCAGGCTACAGACCATCACAGGCCAAATCAGGTCTGCGTGGACTACCTGGCCTAAGAAATCCCTCTGTGCTACTGTAAAACAACTGCTACTAATGCATGACACAAAATAAATCAACATCTATCAATAGGATCAACATTTTAACTAATCAATTTTCTCAAGTTCTGTAAGAAATCCTGTGGGAGGACTGAACTCATCTGAATATCAGAATTAGATTCGAAACTGAAGATACAAATGAAATGAGAGATTATAGAAATGACAGGAAATATGCTGATTTTCTGGATTCAGCAGACAATAAAGGTGAAAGAAGATGTAAGTATGAAAACTTTCTTAGCAAAAATTCTACATCACAAGAAAGTTTTCAGGGACATGAAATTAATGAAATATCTGAACTGCAGCATTTAATTATTAGAAGAGAGTAATACATCCATATATGCACATGTAAATACCTACAGCAGAAAGTGTAAAGGTCTGTGAAGGCACAGGCAGTTTTGAGTTTCACCCATCCAAGCATATATACATTTAGGCTGCCATTTCTTTCTGTCTGATTTCTACCCCGTCTAGAGCCCTTCAAACAAAATGTCTTTAAGAAAGCAAGCTGAGCTTCTTGCAGCGTATTCTCACTTTGTTTTGCTTTTGCTTGCTTTTATAGCAATATCAATTTCATAAACCAGACAATGTAAGTTACAGGTTAGTTTGTACATCTGTGGCCATATTATGTTTAAAATGAACATCTGAATGCAGCAATCCACATAGAGGAATTTACTTGGAAAGAAATGGAAAGAAAAGCCTGCTGGATTAGGTAAGCAATTAATCAGGTGTGCAAAGCCATCTGAATTCTGTGAACAGCACGTTGTAGAAGGACTCAGATCATGCATACAAAATTGAATCATGGAAAAATGGTTGAGGCACATCAGGTTTGAATGAGGAGAGTGTCAATCACTTCTCTTTGTCAAGGTCTTTTGTGATGTGAGTCACCAACCTTAAGAAAAGACAAAGTATCTATGGTCAGGATCAGAATTCTCATGTCTGCTCTGATTATCTTCAGGAATATACACAGAGACTTGCCACATATTTCTAAAAAGGTTCTTATTTTTTGAATCATCTCTGTTTTCTCATTTGATTTTATTCTTGTTAGTTTTGTTGTTGCACGGCTCTTCAGGGAACTTTTACAGGCAGGCAAATGCTGTCTTTGGTGGCCAGTCTTGCCTACGATGCTACCAGGAAGGCTGAGAGAAGTAGGAGAGAAAGATTGGAAATAGGTTTAAAAAACAGCTGCAAAATATGGTCCACCATAACTTATTACCATTCTTTGGGACAGAGCTTACGGTCTGAGGGGGTTTTGTGGCATGAGACAAGAGAGGGCTTTCTACACAGGGTAGTTGTTAACACTCTTTTGCACCTGTGATTTTGGGCTGGGAACTTACAGAGTAGACTATTCAGCAAGACTTTTTCTCCTAATTGCTACAAACCAGATATTCATCTACTAATCCCTGCAACACAGAATACTACTGCTAAAACAGATACTATCAAACAGTCATCTTTCAGTTTCATTGAATTCTGTTTGGACAAAGGTGTGCTTCAAATAATTTTTAAACTTGCAATTTAAACAGGCCAGAATATGCCAGAATATGCCACAGACAATTTTACATAGGAACACAATTCGGGTTTTTTTGCGGTATCACATTGTAAAAGGAGATCATGTGAAATAAAACCAAAGTAGAAAATACATGCCTGAATTCATAGGAATACTACATTCATTTCCAGGGTCTAAATATCCCAGGTGAAAAGAAAAACAGACATTCAAGAAAAATGCATTTTCTTAAGTAGCAAATTTGCCTGGTTACTTCTGGTTTTAATAATGTTCAGTGAAACAGCTGAGGTGTGCAATGAAGTCTTAAGCTTCAAGTTCTGATTC
Source organism: Nestor notabilis (assembly GCF_000696875.1). Classification (NCBI taxonomy): domain Eukaryota; kingdom Metazoa; phylum Chordata; class Aves; order Psittaciformes; family Psittacidae; genus Nestor; species Nestor notabilis. The sequence continues at coordinate 44,993 of NW_009936695.1, forward strand.
AGCAAATCGCTGCCTACATTTAATCAGATATTCTTAAATGTGATCCTGAACTAACTCCTTAATGCTGCTTGTATTTGTCTCTTTCCCACCCTACTTTTTCAATCCCTACTAATTTTGCATCGTGAATTCACTTTCCCTTACCTTTTGTTTCTTTAGACTTCTTAATCAGAAAAACACAGAAACACCTGAAGTACCAGGAGCAGCAGAGCATCCTATGTCCTAAGCAGCGGTTGCTTTGGAAATCTAGGACAGGAACAAACCTTTCTCACAGTGTGTTATATTAGGAGCACTGCAAACGGTGATGAAGAATAGCTATTCAGGACAGGCAAGTTCAAATTGGAAGACAGCAGCAACAGCAGCAGCCAGAGTTGTGCTTCCCTAGAAGAAAAATGAGCTTGTGCATTGGATAAACCACAACAACATCTTAAAATTTCATCCCAGCTGCACTAGAACAGCAGGATTAATGTTGTAATATGTTTGCTTTCAATCAGACAACACAAGAATTCATTCCATTTGCTCAGTATTTTGCCCTCCTGAACTCCATCCCCGCAATAGCTTTGCAAGCACATCTGAGCAATTCCACGGTGGGTTTTACGTCCATGGTAAGCTGTATCTGCTGTGCCTATATGCAGGGCTTGTGTTTTAGAGACTGCAATGAATGATTCTTCCCCAAATTTGATCCTGTAAAAAGCCACTTGACTGCTCCAAGTAATCTTTTTTATTCTTCATCTTAGTTTACTCTTAAGGGTTTTTCGTTTCATCTTTTTCTGCTGTCCTAATGTACACAAATCACTGTTAGAGATAGTGTCATGCTTATGAAGGGAGTAATTTATCAATACAGACACCTCTTTGATGAAGGATGGTTTGTCTTTACAAGGCTGGATAGCCCCAACTGAATTTCAATTTGCTATGGCATGCAGGGGATTTAGGGGATTAAGGTTGGTGAGAAGCTTTAAGCATCAACCAGCTTATTATTGCTGAAGGAATATATGATTTGAAAACCTTGCTTGTCTTGAGCTTTTTTAATATGTGAGGGTGAGGTCAGAAGAATGAGTGAGAAAAGCAATAACCTACTTGATGATTTAACAGTGGTTACTTTTCTTCTGCTTTTCACTCACACACTGCCTATGTTTTAATGGGACAAGTAGAGCTTATAGGGCCAGACCCAGTTGACACCAAATAAATGTCTGGTTAATAGCATTTTACTACTAATAACAGATATAAAAACTTGTAATAAAAATAAAGCTGTAGGGGAGGGAGAGAATGGAGAAGGCAAGAAATGTAAGTCATAAGTATTTATGTAAATGAAGAGGTGGTGAACCGGTACAAATAAATATTGTTTTGAACATGTGTATTATATTTTCCTTAATACAAGTGAAGTGCTAAGGAATAATATTTCCTGATGAAAAAGTATATTAAACATCTTGTTCACCTGCTCTTTGTTGGAATGACAGAGTGAGAAGAAACCCAAAGGAATCTACTGGCTTAAAGCTATGTTAGTTACTTTGTGCACCATGATATTAATTAATTACTGATAAATACAATAATACCGTGAATCAAACACCATGAAGTATGACATTAAAGCAAGAACTACTGTTTTTTGCTGAATTCTGATTCTTTTAAGCAACTAAACCACTACAGGGCTCATTGATGTGTTATGCTAACAAAGGGCTGTTGTAGTTGGTGTTACACCACCATGAAGCTGAGTGCAGAGGAAAATTACAGCTGTGAGTTCCTTCCCAGGGTTAAATTCCCAGTTCTGTGAAGCATCCACTTGCAAGGGGCTGATTTAGCTGCCACCAAAAATATAATCTCTTTTCTTCAGAAGGATTTCAGATAGATCCATACTTGGATGGAGAGCAAAAGAAATCCATGTGAAGTAACTTTCCTCTTCCCCATCCCTTCTCTCAGATCTTGTGCAGTCAGAGCTGGAAACTGAAGTACTTCCTGCATCCTCGGAGCAGAACAGCACAGCAGACAGGACATGGCTTTTATCTGTCTATCTGTCTGTCTATCTATCTGTCTGTCTGTCTGTCTATCTATCCATCTATTTCTTGCAATCAGTTCCATTTCCTGGGAGGACTTCCTGGTGCTTGTCTGTCAGGTCATTCTCACATCCTCTTTGGTGTGCCCTAATGAACATTTAAGTGTTTCATGGGAAGTGGAAGCATTTCAGCAGGAAAATGCTGAATATTCAGAGGAGTATTCAGATCCCTTCCCAGGAGAGCCGAGATTTTAATTGGCATCTTTTCCAATCCACGTACTTTATGGTGCGCAAGAGAAGCAGAATAAAATTGTACCAGTTCTGTGAATCTACAACATTTTTCTCAAGGAAAGTTAATACATGTTGCTAGAATCATAGAATCATAGAATAGTTAGGGTTGGAAAGGACTTTAAGATCACCTAGTTCCAACCCCCCTGCCATGAGCAGGGACTCCACACATTAAACTACATCACCCAAGGCTCTGTCCAATCTGGGCTTGAACACCGCCAGGGTTGAAGCACTCACAACTTCCTTGGGCAACCTATTCCAGTGCCTCACCACCCTCACTGTGAAGAACTTCTTCCTTATATCTAACCTAAAGTTCCCCTGTTTAAGTTTAAAGCCATTACCCCTTGTCCTACCACTAGAGTCCCTAATGAAGAGTCCCTCCCCAGCATCCTTGTAGGCCCCCTTCAGATACTGGAAGGCTGCTATAAGGCGTCCACGCAGTCTTCTCTTCCCCAGGCTGAACAGCCCCAACTTTCTCAGCCTGTCTTCATACAGGAGGTGCTCCAGTCCTCTTATCATCCTTGTGGCCCTCCTTTCAAGCTGAAATAAGATGCTTTCCTCCCCCTTCCAATATTTATGACATTAAAGATATGTATATTTTCCTTTTTTTTCCTTAACATCGATTAAATCACTGTCTATCCAAACAATGCTGAATATAGGGTTCTCCATGTCTCCTTGTTTCCATAATGCTCCTTCCCTCTATAGCATGGACTGTAACAAAGGAGGATAAAACAGACTTCTTGGCTGTGCTGTATTCTCTCTTTGCTAAGGTTGTTAAAAAGTAGTGCCAATTAAGTACCATCAATCTGGTATCTTCTGAGCAGTGCATACTTGTTGTCTCTGTGGTTTGCTAAGGATTTAGAATAGGTTGGATATGGAATTGGACACCTCCTAGAAATCCCAGCACATTACTTACGTGCACAGTACTAGGAGAGAAAAACAATCTGAAACGAGGATGCAGTGCTGTGTGAAGAGGTTAGACAACTCATGGCAGCTTGGGCCATGCAAAATAGGTTCTTCTGGATACAGACAGAAAAAGTCTTTATAGCAAAAGGAAATTTCAGACGCATCCAAGACCCAATTTTTATTTCATCATGAGTAAAATGCTCTTCTGCACCCTTGTACTGTAGTGTCCAGACCTTCTGTCCTGGGTTCAGCTACAGCAGTCATTTTTTCTCCTTCTTAGTAGCTGGTGCAGTGCTGTGTTTTTGACTTTCAGCCTGGGAACAATGCTGATAACACCGATGTTTTTAGTTGTTGCTAAGTAATGTTTACTCTGACCAAGGACTTTCTCAGTCTCATGCTTTGCCAGGGAGGAGGGGAAGCCAGGAGGAAGCAGAGGCAGGACACCTGACCCAAACTGGCCAAAGGGGTATTCCATACCACAGCACGTCATGCCCAGTATATAAACTGGGGGGAGTTACCCGGAAGGCCCAGATCGCTGCTCGGGTCGGGCTGGGTATCGGTCGGCGGGTGGTGAGCGGTTGTGTCCTTTTCCCTTGTTATTCCTCTTATCATTATTATTGGTAGCAGCAGTGGTTTGTATTATACCTTAGTTACTGGAGAGCTGTTATCTCAACCCGTGGGAGTTACATTCCTTCAATTCTCCTCCCCATCCCTCTGGGAGTGGGGGGAGGAAGGAAAAGGGGGGGGAGTGAGAGAGCGGCTGCGTGGTTCCAAGTTGCCGGCTGGGCTTAAACCACGACACCTTCCAAACGGCCACTTTACTAGTCTAATGGCAGGGATGGTGCAGATGTCAAACTTCTGTCCTCCACCAGTTGGCCCATGTGTGTGCACCAAGGCTGATGCTCTCTGGAGCTGCACAGGGAAAGTATTACCCTGCTCCTACACAGCCCCAAGAAAGAAAAATGGCAGTGGAAGTTCAGACATGACCTGGGCAGGATGCGGGGTGCAGGCATGCAGTGAGGATTGTCAAAGCTATTAAGGCCTGTTAGTGCTCCCAGAACCCTGGCACTAATAACCCTTCCTGCACAATGACCCATTCCAGGATTTATGTGAGCAAGCAAGGATCTGTAAGCATTTAACTCCTCTTACTTCTCATTTTAGAAAAAGGTTTGAAAACTTTTCTTATACTCAGGCTCAGAAATAACCTACTAGGGTTTTTGAAATAGTGATGATCAGAGGATGTAAGTTAATTTGATGATAAAACTCAAAGCCTGAAAACTTGTGCTCTTTTTACTTTATCAACTGGTGTTATACAAAATACCACCTTTCCCTGAAGCTGAAAGGCATTGCATACCGCACTGTTAATACTCTGTTTAGCCATCCACAAGTTCCACTGGACTGGTCTATTGCAATACATACACTGACTGTAGCCTCCATATGGGTATCCTTTAATATGCTACAATTTTACAGGGATGATGATGCATGTTATGCTATTCCATTCCCTTACCTTGACTCTTGTGTACAACTGCATGGGTAGTTCAGCACAGATATATATTTCTAAAGATGTCAGTTGGTAAATTATCACCACAACATCCCATAATCAATACAATAGCTTGGGGAAAATGCATACACTTACATATCTAGCAGCGTAAATGAAATCTCTACCTGCTATTTCGGGCCAGGCAACAGGAGACAAATGGGGGGAAAAAAAAAGACAACCAAGAAAAATCAGATTTTCTATAATTATATAAATTACAGCAAGAATGACTGTAATCACCTAAAATGCCTCTGGGGAGTTGGATTAGCAGAAGACAATTTCTCAGATCCACACTCCAGGGTTTAAACCTAGGGCTGATATTCAGAATTAGACTACCAAGCTAAAATAATTAACCCTTAGGAAGCTAAAATATGTAACTCAGAGGTGTATTATCTGGCTAAAAGGGGAGGAATACACGATTAATGTTTTTTTTTTAATTTCTGTGGATCCTAGTATTTGACCATGTCAATCAAATATTCCACTTCAGTGCAAACTGTGAGTACATTTAAATGTAAAAAACCTTCCGGTCTCCCTCCTTTTGACATCCAATAAAAAAGCAGCAGACCAACAACAGACTTCCTTCAGTAATGTATGTCTACTCCTAAAAGCATGATGAAAATACAGATGCAGATTAAGAAAGATACAGAACTAAAGCTGATTTGTAAGAAAATAAGTTAAATATTTTAAAAGAAATTTAAAAATTTGCTACAAAAGTAAGGAGCATAGGTGGTTAGGATATGAAAATAGATACAAAGAGAAATAAATAGCAATGCCCTCTTTTGCTTTATTTTCTTTAGACGAGTGAGACATAAAAACGTATTATCTGGCATATGGAGAATGTCTGTAACGTAATGATTAAAGCACTCCAAGGAGGTCCCTTCCACACTTTCTAGTTTTGTGGTGGGGGCATGATGGAACAGTAGAGGAGGGCAGAGTGAACAGATCAGAGGTGATTGTTCCTCTATGTGGATGTTCCTTTCAGTGTGGACAGTGTTTCTCAATATTTCATCTTGGATTTCATCCCAGCTAGTGTCAAGGGTTTGACCCTAAGTAGAACTGTGAAGACATAAACATGTGTTATTGCTATCTGAATCTTCTGCTTGTCTGCACTGCATGTATTGCGCTTTGCCTGGAGTCTCATTCTGTGATGTGAATCCAAAGTACCGCCACAGGTATCTAGAACTTGAAGCTGCTAAATCTGCTACTGTTTGTGAATCCTAGATGAGATGTTACTGTCTAACAATGAAAACATCAATAATTCTCTTAATCATGGTGAAATGTTTTTTCCATGTAGATATTGCTTTGAGAATAGAAGTTTGTATGAACAACATCAATCAGGGAGCTCACACAAATGAATAACTTATAGCCCCACTGGCAACCAGTATTGAAGGTTAATGCTGATAAACACTACTTTCAACATAAGATGTGATTTCTAAAAATAAACAAATTTATTGGATTCCCAGACATATGTATTTTGTAGTCAACCATTGATTACTGACTCAGCTGATTCTACTGTTCATTCATCACATGTGCTTCTATAAAAGCCGAACTATTCTCTTTCAGGACTTCATCTAATATATAACACAGTTACTTGAGAAGCAGCGCTGTTCCAGTTAAAAGAAATTACATTTGGTAGCTGCACACTGAAGTGGCTCCATTTACGTAGCACAAACATGACAGGCATACATATATATTTTGTGGAGATAAGTGCTGTGAATCAGAGGGACTGTTTCACCTTGAACTGTACTGAATGTTTTATGCTGTGTACCAAGGATGACTTAACTGTCTGAAGAGAGTGTTGGTGTTTATGGCATTAATTTTATTTATCAAGCAATGACAATGCATCTCATGCTTGCTAGCAAACAAGAAGGAAAAATTCCTGTCTTCACTTACCTTTTAATTACAACATATTTTCATTCTATGTACTTTTACTTACGCTTCAATAATCCAGAGGAGTTGGCAAAAACAACAGGTCTGTAAGAAAATGAATGCAAAAGAAAGGATGGCAAAAAGGCAAACTATTTTGATCAGATTACTTTGTAGGACTGGAAGGATAACAACTCCCTAAACTGTTGTCAAGTCTTTCCACATTTTGCCTAAAGAGAGAATCTTTTGTATTCAAGTCCTGATTTTGCAAAAGTCCTTGAACAGGTGAGGGGCTCTTGAATTAGAAGAGTTTCACACTTCATGTTAGCCACACAGACTTAAGTCCAGTTAAGTAAAAGAAAAAGTGGCTTAGGTACAAACTTTTTTATTACATCAATCTTGCCATAACTGATAGGCACAGGAGTCACTAATAAAGTGCCTGGTGCCACCTTTACTGTACAAAGCACCTGCTCATATAAAGCATCATTTTATTATCAGCTATACCTAGAATCACAGAAAACACTTGTATGATCAGTACTTTTGTATTTCTGGGTGGAAGATCAGCTATGCCATATTTTTTATAAACCTGTTGTGAGAACTTGATGACAGGGATAAAAAGATTGCAGACAATGAAAGCTGGAAGCAGAGCTTTTTCAGGAGCTGGTACAGCTGAATAGGAGATTTAGATGCAACTTCAATTACAGCTTTACTATCTTATCAAACTTGAAAGAAATTTTCTTCTTTCTTATCTGGTAACTTGTTTATCATTGGGAAAATAGTTTTTGGTTTTGATTTGGCACATGCTGGAAATTCCTTGATTCTGAATTATCCCAGGTCTTCATCAGGAGAAGCATTAACCAAATTACTTTGAAAGCAGCGGGTAATCTAGCTGTGTGCACAAATACTCACTTTCTTGTGCTTTTTCTAGCCTTCTTCTCTAATCCACTTCTCACTCCAAGTTCTCAGCAGGTAAATATCATTAGCTTGATGTTCATCACTGGAGGTTCCTCAGCACACGTTCTTGATCATAGCCATATTACTGTCTTTACAGGTGGGTGCAGAATTCCATGTGTCTGCTTTGTTTGTTTGCAGATTCACCAAAGTTTGCTGATGATAATACACAAAACTTCACTGTGTACATACTTTAAATTCATTGTGCAAAAGCTCCTTCTCTCAGCTGACGCCTTGCTGTGTTCATAGGAAGTAAGATACAGCTATCATGAAATACTGGTTAGCAAAACCTGCTACTCTGCAGGGAAATACGTGCATCATGAAATGCAAATTCCACGTAAGCATTATTATTATTATTGTTCACACCAAGTACCTCACAGCTGTTTATGAAAAAGCCAGTATGAGCAGCATGTTAGGGTCTACAGAGAATCTTGATTCTCACTGGAATTATGAGAAGGAAGAAACCCTGAAAAAGAGCTTTCGGTCATGCTTTGGAACTAACTGAATGTGCATAACTAAAGAAAGGTAAGTCTGTGAATGCAATGCAAAGGAAGTCAAAGTCCAACACCCAAAAAGTTTTGGTTTTTTTTAAAGAAGGGACCAATTAAGAGTCTTTGATCACCAGATCTGAATGTTCCTGAAAGAGAATGAAAAATAAGTAGATTGAAGAACACAACCGTAAATGTTTCTGTGATTTAGATAAATTGTTTAAAACTCGTAAGTAAAAATTGAGCTTGATGGATTGATTTCTAGTCAGACTAGAGGCATCATGATGAGAAAATATATTGTTCTGAGAACACCTAGAAAAGAAATATGTGCAATTTTTAGTCTGGAAATATAAGGAAAGATCCTGCTTATGTTAACAGCTGCAAAACTATTCTTCAGGAAGCAGGACAAAGCACAGATTAAGCAAGAGAGAAGTAAGTACATTAACATTGTGTGAAATAAATGGGATTTCATTCTGAAAAAAACAGTTCTGAGAACAGAAATAATGACAGCTGTTTCTAAAATGGCTTTGTGTCCTGTGGTTGAATTCACATCCATACTAGACACACAAAACAGCATATCTAGAATAACCTTTGCCTGCCAATTTACTAATTGCTGTGCCTATTGGCTTCCATTTATAGTCTTTCTATTGTTAAGTAGCCAAACCATCAGAAATAAATGGAGAATGGGAAAATTATTTTGTTGAGGTTTGTCAGAACACCCACAAGGACTGTAAGATCCATGTGAGGACGGTGATGGAGAAAGGGAGTCTGCACAAGACATATTCCCTAAGCATACAATCTAAGTCCACTGTGAGACTAGTTATAACAACAGGATGAGTAGCACATCCTATGCCATGCCGTGCCATGCCATCCTATCCTATCCTATCCTATCCTATCCTATCCTATCCTATCCTATCCTATCCTATCCTATCCTATCGTATCCTATCCTATCCTGGGTGAATGTGAAATATATAGTAAACCTTATTATTTCTTTGAAAGTCTTTGCTTTCATTGGTATCATGAAAAAAGTCATAATTGCTTCACTGAACTACCATCATACTGTCATGACAATAACACAGCTGCCATTGATTACTGACATTTTATGCATAGTCTTACTCTTACTCCCCTGTACAATTCAGGTTTCTTTTCTGATGATTTAAACTAAGCCAATTGCAGAACTGACATGGTCTTCAAAGGCAGCTCCGTCAGTCTCCAACTATAACAACAATAACATCTTCAAATTATACTGAAGTTTTGCTTTGAAAATGGCATCTTACAGTGAAGGCATCTCTCCTTCCTGTACTGCCCTGCTTGCATGTTTATGGCAACCTGACTGTAATTGCAGCTGAGAAATAATTTAGGTTTAAAAGCTATTAGTCCCAGATGTACGATTGAATTCTAGTCTTCATTACCGAAAACACAGCAGAGTGAAGAAAAGCAGACAAGGTCGGAGCTGTCCAAGGAGCAGTGAGAGGAAAAGGTGATTATCCTGGCAAAAGCCCACAGGTACATTTGAGCTGTCTTTGATCGGGAAAAAGCTGCATCTTTAAGGAATGCTGTTGTCCTTTTAGAGGCATTGTGTGAAGGCAAATGCCAGGGAGATTTATGTGGTTCATTCTCTGACCTGTGATAATGCATCATTAGAGCCCTCTGTGTTTTCCACCTTTGTGAACAAAGACTCATAACCGGGATGATTATGAAAAAAGAAGAGGAGAAGCCGCTGCAATGGCAGAAGGGAGAGTGTGGCTCAGGCACTTCACCCAGAAGTTGAACAAAGATACCTTTTTTTGCATCGTACCTTCACTTCACTTTATTCTAAGGACTACATCCTTCCCTGCTTATTTGTCCAAAACTTCTTGACAGAATTAGAACATAACACAAAGACAAAACACCCACCCCCACAGTTATCCTCGTTTAACCCTTTGCTTTCTTGGTGAACATTATAATAAATTTAGATGTATAAGAAATAACAGGGAGAGCTGAGGTCACACATGATCCTGGGTGAGAGCAATACTGGGTCCTCTGAAGTGAAATGATAACGGTGAAAACTATTTCATGGCCCTGCATACCTTTGCTTTTATCCTGACCCCAGGCAATCTTTTTATTTAGCTTGCTGAAATGCAGGGCTGCTGCTCTAGCTGACTGACTGGGGAATAAGTTTATATCTATTTAACCAAACCAGACTAGCATCCTCTCTTCTCTGGCCATGGATGGATATGGATTCAAGCAGTTGTAATGCTTTTTTGAGAACATTACCAAGACATTTTAATCACGGCTTACTGCACTGGTAGATTAGTACCCAAATGCAATGACCTTCTTTTCGCTGTGGACACGAACATGCCAGAAAACCAAACTACACTATTCTTTGTCTTGATCCAATAAATTAGGATTAAATGAACAAGAGAGACAAGTGCGATGTACTTTGAAAATCTGAGTGCACCTGTTTTATAGTGGAAAATTGGATGTTCTTTTTTTTCCTCCTGGAAAAATGCTTCTGCCTGTGTTTGTCTCTTAGGGGATGACATTATAACCGGAATTTATGCGTGGCTTCCTACTTATTTTGCACTTGGAGATTATTAAGAAACAAAACAACAAAGAAAAATCAGTGTGTGTTTTAGGAGGTATTCGAATACATTAGTCTGACTCTCTGTCCCCTCCACTGCACTGAGGTCTGATTCCACAAATGTGCAGGAGGAAGTGTGTTGTGGGGAGGCAGAAGCATGGAGGAAAGAGAGACTTGAAAGCCTTGTAACCACATTTAAGAGCATCCATTATCCTGAAGTGCTAGGACCAAATGCTCCATTCATTTGCACTGTTTTTTTGGCACTTCCATTGAGCAAAAGTAAGCATCAGACACTTCCACATCAAGATACCTGTAATCTGTACCCATTTTGTATTAATTCATGTGGATATGCAGAAAGAAAGGGGGGGGGGGG
>NW_009936695.1:55979-58765 GCF_000696875.1 Nestor notabilis
CTGAAGTGGAATATCAGGTCCCTGAAGCCTAGAATGTTTCAGAATACTCATCTCAGGACTTTATCAATTTTACTTCCTTGGCATAGAGAATGAGATATGTTTTGCACCATGGTGGAGGTTGTGGCAGCATGTATCAGCAGATATAAAAGTAAGCATGCCTCTAGGCAGCTCTGCCTTCTTCCATGTCTTGGAAGTGGTCAGAGCAGTATCTTCCAGCTCTGCTGAGAGTTAAAGTAGATACATTGTCCTTCTCTGAAAAGGTGGTGAGTTGGATTTATTTTGTCGTGTTCAACCTGTAAGTAGCTGGTGTACCATCTGCAGTACTGTATTACAAACAAAGAATGTCTATTACTTAACATGTCAACATCCAAACAAGAGCAGCAACATGATGCTTTCCGTACTGAGTCTATTCCTACATGTGCAGGAAATCAGTTAGCATCAGAGGCAGTGGCATGTTCTGCACATGTTCACAATCAGAATAGGAACTTCTGTTTAAACAGAGATCACTGTGATCCAAAAAGAAATAGCATTGCATGGTAAGCAAATGAGGAAGTGTCTATCTCTTTGAGCTTTCAGAGTGTTTGGTAGGCCGATCTCACCTACTAGTTACTCTTTGCATGCTTCTGATAGTATGAAAAATAAATAATTCAAAACAAACAAACAAGAAAACAACAAACCAACATAAAAAGGTGGCTGCTTGATTTTGGTGAGGCATAACAGGTGTTTTGCTTAAGCATAGTTGTATAACACTTGCATTAAAAAAATGTTTTATTTCTCTTATGTCCTGAAAGGCATGTAGTAAAAATAATTTTATTACTACCAGGTGTCTTCCTCAGGTGGTTAGGTAAAAAAGTGAAAATATTTTTGCAATGGTTATAAACCATTTTACAGTATCTTAATCATGCATGGTTAAAATTGAGATAGTATAGAAGTTTTTGATGCACAAAAGCAGTGCAAGGCAAAAAAGGTTGCATTTTGTGCAGTTTTTATCTGTGTATTAAATTCCATAAAAGCAGCTCTGCAGATAGAAAGCTATAGTGGTCTCCAAAGCCATATATTTTTATATGATCTCTTTTGTGAAATGGCAGGTGTAATTCCAGCACTTCACTCATTACATTGTTGACTCAGCTAAGTGCTTAAGCATCAGGCTAACTTTAAGTCCCACTGAGATAACTTGCTTGTGTAAACTTGAACTGTGGTTCAGTTGAGGTCTGCTCCAGTGAAACCTCTGGTACTCCTGGCATGTGGATGTCTACTTATGGACTTATGCTCTGTTATGTAGTTGGGTTCTCCTGTGGAGAAGGTGTAACTGGTCACTGAGGTTTTAGGCATCTTGGCATGCAGAACCCTACTTTAATAACATTACATGCTGTGGCACTAAATACCCCAGGGTTGCATGAAACCAGTGCTCCCTTTGCTTTTTATCTTCCACTGGTGGGCTTGCTGTGGAGGTAGCAATGATGGAAAACATCCTTGCAGAGATGCTAGACAAGGATGCAGAAATATTGGGAAAGTAGATGCTTTTCAATAAGTCAAAGAATCTGCTGCCCTGTGTTGCCAGTCAAGGTTCAACATCATTCAAGCCTTAGATGAACCTTCCTAAAGTTCTAAGTGACCTACAGTACATTCCCATTTCTGTTGAGGACTTCGTGATTCCAAGAACTTTGATAGATGGTTGTTTCTCTTCCCAAATGTCTGCCTTCAGACAGTAAGTATTTTCAGCAGAGAATGGCAAATAAATACTAAATACTGCATTTCACTAGAAATTAAATATTTAGTAATCTATGGTGTCCTTGAGCTTCACAGATAGCAAGAATGATAATAAAAATTATTTATAACTATTATTAATAAAGAGGGATTATTAATAAATAATATAAACATGCTTTCTTAAACAGCCTTCCAGCTGTACACCTAGCAGCCCTCTGCAGGTACAGCATTCCCTCTCATTTTATAAATCTGAAAGCTGAAGTGAGATTGCAGCCTTGAAATAACATTTACTGATATGTTTCTAAATAGAATTACATTACAGCAATGGAACCAAAGACAGACACTTATGACCAGATCCCTTATTGTAGGATATTGCAAGGGGGGATAAAAAAGTAAGAGATTTTCTCAAAACAGAAGTAGAAGAGATATCTGTCCTGAGTTTTATACTCAGTAGGTACACCCTCTTGTAGCAATACCTTAATACTCCTGTTGTTACTAAAAGGGTCAGTCAGGTATACAGGACTCCTGAGCATGGGTATTGCTGTGGTGCAAACAGCCAGGGATGTTAGGCTCACTTGCTGTTATTCCTAGCAAAGAATTTGGATGACAGGGGCGTCTATGAAAAATCCATTTATCACAAACACTCTCCGTACTTTCGATCCAGTTCCTGGTTTTGGTCATTGTTTCTTTAAACATGAAGAGGAACTAAGTGTTCTTTGGGCACCTACCTTTCCTTCCCCCCACCCCCTTTTTTTTTTCTTTCCAACCCTAACTATTCTATGATTCTATGAACATCAAGCCCTAACCACACATCAGTGCTAAACTGACCCTGCTCCCTCTTACTTTGCCATTGACAGCCCCCCCAAAAGAACATAGCTTCACCCTTCAGGGCAACTCACTTGCACAGGGTTGGTATGGTCTCACTGGAAATAACAGGAATGTAACAGCCATAAGAAAAGGGGATTCATTCTAGCATATCCTAAAGAGCATGAGATCATGAACCTGTTCAGCACAAATGAGTAAGGTCTTATTTTCAGGCAACTTAGATTCATAGAATAGTTAGGGTTGGAAAAGGACCT
>NW_009936696.1:0-5633 GCF_000696875.1 Nestor notabilis
GGGAGAAAGATCCAGACTTTAGGGGCAATAAAATATAACGTATTTTTTGTATATCCATACTGTGTGCTTAACTCATTCAAACTGAGCACTGTTAAGTAAAAATTACTACTTTTTCATTTATCATGTTAAAACACACGTAAGATGGCTTAAAGATGTAACTTGCCAACGACCACCTGTTTGGAACTGAAAGAAATATTCTTGTGGCAGAAGTATCATTGATTGACTGGTAAAACCTGAAAATGAACCCAGGCAAGAATTCAGAAACCTCCCAAGCTGCAAATTCCAGCTGAAAGCCAACCAAGTTCTGCTCTCCTGAATTACATGTTTCACTTCACAATGTTTATAATAAGCAAATGGTGACTTTGAGGCAAATTCAAAGGCAGAATTGCAATCTGTGCAAACTGCTCCTGCCTGGCAGAGCAGCAGCGCTTCCTCTGCAGGTTCCTTTGCTGTCCGGGATGCCCCTGGCACTCTGGATTTGACACTTTCCTTGCTGCTCAGGGATCAGAGCAAACACGTTTTAAATGTTCATCTTTTACAATGCGGTTCCTGCAGTACTGCATATGCCTTTAGGATCACTCATCACAGCTCCACAAAATTGGTCCACACTTCATGGGAGCTTTAATAAGTTCTGGTGGATGCCTACCTGTGTGTGCAGACACCTAAAGTCTTTCCACAACCTGGTCTCTGCTGTGGACACTTGCTGCTTCATTCCTCCAGTTCATTGATGACAGTGAGGGAGCAGGATTCAAACCAGGTTTTAAAACTGCACACAGCCTAACTTGTGTGTATTGCTCAAAGGACTCTCTTTTTCCATGGGTCCAGCATTTTTTTGCATTTGAGATTTTTTTCTTTTCTTGTTCTATCCATACATAAATCTGGTATTTCTCCCACTGAACAAATAAAAGGAACAATTTGCCTAACTTAGCATCATTCTCAGCGACACGTTCTCTGGCTTCCTCAAGGAGCTGTGTGGCACCCTGCAAATCCTTATCGACACTAAGTCAGGGGATGCAATGCGGTGATCTGGGTGGATAGGAGAGAGAGCGAGCTGTCAGCAGGGCTGGTCCAACAAACCAGCAGCATCTCCTGCTTCCGCCTCTGATGTGGGAAGCCATGCAGCAACGACTGTGAGAATGGCTGCAAGAGCAACCTACAGCTTCCCATCAGCAAGGACGGGGCAGATCATCAGGAAATAAACACAGTGCTCACCAGGTTCAGAAATATTAGTAGAGCCCACGCTGTAGGTTTGGCCACCAATACCTTGGGGGATCACACCAGAGGAGAGGAAATCATGGGCAAATGGCCACTGCACAGACCCTGTCAGTCTGGACTCACGTGCAAGTCCAACATGCCCAGAATATGCCAGACTTGCTGTGTCTGTCCAGCACAGCCTCTGGCTAATGGGATGGTGAGTTCAGCCACTTCCATGTGATTGCTCTCAAGGTCTGCTGAGGGTTGTATCTTTGCCTTCTTGCAGGTTCGGGTTTGCCTTTCTTCCTACAGGCAGCACAGCTCTAGGGGGAAGGGTGGCTTCCAAGACATTCCGGTGCACTGACAATTCCTCAGTGCCACAGCCTGTTTGGAAAGTGCTAATGCAAAACTGAACACTGCTGTCCTTGGTGGAGGTGTAAATTGGAAGACCCAATCCACTTGACAGAGACCTGTCCCTTCATATTTCATGTTTTCCACAGTAGCACATAGAGATAAATTTTCTTCCCAAGGTAACTGGCAAGCAGTGCTATGTCCTTGTCCTGTTGTCACAGACTCATCCAGCTGTATCCCATGCACATGAAATTCCCCCTTCACAGTCTTCTGCAGCTAAGCCACAAACTTCCACCTCTGATGTATCTCTCTTGCAAAACTGGATGGATCTTCCGCTGTGTTGATCAGCAACGTGTGGTGAGTCTGGGAACAGAGCAAACTGCCCAGTAGGAAGGGGCTGTACTTGCTGCAGGGCCCATGCTCCAACCCCCAGGTACTTCACACACCTCCCAGCTGTAGCTCAGAATTTTCTTGCCATGGGACCAAAAGCATCCAACGTTGCCAAGACCTCATGTCTTTTGGCGTCAGATCTCATTGTGTCCCACCACAGAATACACCTGAAGCATTGCTGGTGTAGATGTGAATCTTGAGGTGGGCAGTCTCTTGTCTGGTATTTACCTTCTGGTTAAAATAAGCATGTTGTGTGCCACCAGAAGCAGTCATGAGAAAAGGAAAGCAGCGTTTGGGCAAAACAGCAACGGGAATTCAAAGAGGAAGTGGTCCGTATTTGCTCATAACTTTTTCAGAGCTTATTTTCTCTTCATTCCCTATGTCAGGAAAAGCTATTACAGTAGCTAGGAAAGGGAAACATTTCTGTCTGTTTCTAAGCATGTGAAGCAGGCTCCCCACTAGCAAAAGCTGCCCAACACATTTTGGTCACTGGTGTGTAGAGGCTGACACTGTACATTGCACCAGGAGTGCACCAGGTGCGTTGCAGCACAAGACCCTGTGTAAGGGCCACATGGTAGCTAAGTCCCATTTAGCTCCTGCTTTGTGTAAGCCCTTGTTTGGTTTTGGGTTTTTGTTTTGGTTTTTGTGTTTGTGGTTTGTTTTTTTTCTTTAGATAAATTGCACTAGTATTTCATTTCTGTTTTCACAAATGAGAAGTTTGGTGTTTTGAGGCTGTGGCTAACTTCTGATGAAGAACGTTTTTATGTTGAATGTGACCATTAGGGAAATTACAAAGGTGGACAGAGAGAGGGAGATGTGTCTTCCAGTGGCAAGTATGGTGTCATGCCCTGCACCTCACTGGGGGAGCAGGGCACGAGGGGCTGAACAGCCACCAGAAACCAGCTTCGGTGACCTTCCAGGACTGCCAGTCTTTCCTGCCTGATTACGAAGGATCTTGCAGCTTAGTGTGTAGCCATGCTGGACAGCTTTTGATGGAGCTCCAGCCTGCTCATGACAAATGTCAGCTCACAACAAGTCTTTAATTTACTTCTTAACTTTGAAGCTGGTGGAAAAGGCTTTCAAGGGATATTGGCAATTACCAAATTTCTGTGTTTTACTTCTACAGCAGCATCTTTAAAGAGGCAATAATTGAAAAGAAGAGAGGTTTTATCTCTTTTCACGTCTCTTCTGTGCAATGATACTGTTTTTTCCACTTGCATAATTTCAACCTTATCTTTATTTTTTCTTTTCTGTTCTTGTGGGATGAATCCACGACAGTATGTATGGAATGTATCTAGGGGAACCTGAGGGCACAGGGAACATCAAATCAGTTTTGTATTTCACTCTGAAATCCTCCTTTAGCTATTGCTTGCAAATGGTTTACAGCTATAAACCTGCCAGTCTCCACACTGCAATAATCTCATCATACATCCTTATGAATACTTTTGCCTACTGACCGTAAGATAAAACCTTCCCTACATGAATCTTGGCATGCTTTGCCACAGTTCTAGAAAGGACAAGAAACGTCACAAATTCTTAATTGAAAATTCCTTTTGCTGCTTGTCTGCAAAGATCAAGGACACAAAGGCATAAGAGCCCCACCTCCAGCATTCAGACGACCCAGGGAAGCTTCTGATGCCAGGAATCCCACACAGAGGTGGAGCTACGACCTTCACAATTACTTTCCATTTTCATAGGGTACATTCAGGTTTGTTCTTTTTAGGGACAAGAAGCAACTCTGGATCCTTCTTCTTAGAGACTGTTCCAGGGGGAGGAATGTTTCCATCCATTTCAGACAAGTCTCTAAGGCTGGTGATGCTACCTGAAGCACTATCATCAGGTGGTCACGCCAGACTGGGCATCCAGCCTTGAGCTTTGGTGTGCAGTAGATGACAACAGACGAAAGTTGCAGAGAAAGGCCTTGTTATGGTTGAGGCCAGAACTACTCAGTTATGTTTGTGGTGGCAGAGAGGACTCTCAAGCTCACTATCTTGAAGGCAGGACAATCTCGGAGGGAGAGGTCCAAGAAAAAGCACTACATGCCTGCAGAAAACCCTGGGGGAATTTGTGATGCCTCAGCTCAAGAGAACAATCACAAAAGGCCCCAAACACACCAGGGAGAACCTTCTACTGTATGCATAACAGCCTAAAGGTTAGGGGTTCTGCTCTAGAAATAAGACACCACTTTAATTCACTTCTCAGCTGGAAAAGAAAATAAAAATCAATGGTTTCAATGCAAGTTAGTAGGCTACAAAACTATGTGGAAAGGGAACAAAGTCCACACCTCTTTTTGAAACTAGGTCAGTGCAAGTCCAAGATGCACTGGCTAGAAAGAGAGGAAACGTAGTGGAGCCAGAGTCTGTAGCCCAAAAGTTAGGCATTTAGCTGAGACTGTAATCTCAAAGTAAAAGAGGGATGGCAACTAGTCCCATAAGAATATATAAGGTCTTTGGTGACCAGATTTCACAAACCCCTGATCTAAGAGTTCAGTTTTCACTGTGTGTCCCCATCCTGCTCACTGTAGGATCTGCACCTGCAGTGCGGCAGCATGTCAAGTCCTCACAGTCCATTGTAACTCAGTGTCGAGAACTGTCAGTCAAAATTTTCAGGTTATTAAAGCCAAGGCTGAGGCCAGATGTAAAACGAGCAAATGGAGTTTCTAGGTCAAGTTGGTCTTCATTTGCAACTCTCAAATCTTAAAAATAAAAGGCCTGAGAACTTACCTGCACAAAGACTGCAATTAAGGATGAAAAATCAAAATGTCTTGTTACAGGGAAAATACTCATAACCTCCTTCATGCACCACTGTGCATCTCCAGAGTTTGGATGGTGTATTTCTTGCAAAAAACATACTTACTTTCTCAACGGGAAATTCTCTCCCAACCTGTACCTTTGCGGCAGTAGTGTTCTTGAGCTGCTCCACTAGTTCTCAACCATGTGTTACTGATGAGTATGGGAAAAGAGAAAAGGAGAGCACAATGAGCTTTCATCTTTTTTAGTCCCTGCTTGACTTCATAAAACTAAGAGCCCTGTTAGCCCTTATCCTTCCTAGGAGCCTTGGGGGCACTTCTGAAAGATTTTACAATCCTCTCTTTGAACTTCTGCAACCATCTATGCTTTATTTTCCCTTAAAAACGGCAAGTGGGGAATGAGTTGTCCTCCTGTTCTGATTTCCTCCTGCCTTTTGTTTCTGAGGGAGGAGGCCCCTTTTCAGAGAGGTGCAAAGTGCTAGCTCCAGAATTCCCATTGCCTATAATGGAGTGGAGTGCTGAGATCCAGGCAACCCTTTGAACATGCACGATGCCTCTGTGTAATGCAACATTCAGTACTCACACTGCGCAGAACAGCAGGTGTGCTTTTCAAACACAGCTTCTGAAGTACGAGGTATACAGGTAATGTAGTAGTAACACTGCCTGCCTGTTATTTGCTCCGAAATTCTCAATTGTTGTTAGCATCTGTCTTGAAAAATTCATTCTAGGTGAGTCTGGAGTGTCAGATAAGGGACATGTTGCTCTGACTGTGAGTCAGAGGCTCATTATCTGTGGCACTGAGCACAGACAATGAAAGTTGTATGTATGACAGCTCCCTTATTGAAGTGCCAGGGTTACTGTACTGCCTGTAAAGTCATAGGAAAGAAACTCTCCAAGTTCCTTTTTCTTGGTGTTTTTTTTCTAAGTACAGACATGTTTGAACCAAGAC
>NW_009936696.1:5664-12408 GCF_000696875.1 Nestor notabilis
TCTTGTAGCTGCCAGTTCCTGTGCACAAGATTCAGTGTTTTTCTTGTACTTGCTATAAAATGCCTCATCAAAGCCTTCCCTGCTCTGTTATAGCTGTTTCATTATTTATTATAGTAAAAATATGAATTACTGAACTTCAGCCTTGGCAGATAAGTGAAATGGGAATGAACTTTCAGCTCTTTGGTTTCAGAAGGTAAATCTCTGGTGGAGTTTGCACACATGGTTGGAATAGTTCCCCTTGTTTACACTGGCACAGCTCCACCGACTGCTGCCGCACTGCCCCGATTCACACTCCAGCAGCAGGGAGTTAGAAACTCAGGGGCCTGAGACAGCTGTAACGTTTTCATACTGCTTGTCTAGTTTTAAAACAGAAAATTTAAAACCATATGTGAAGGAGAAAAAGGATTTTTCTCCTCTGAGTTATTAAGGAGGAGTTGACTAGAGAGAGAGGAAGGAGCTGCAAGTGATGCACCAAGGCTGACCCTGGAAGAAGGAGAGGTTAAATAACAGTATAAATATCCATTGGCTCTTGAAC
Source organism: Nestor notabilis (assembly GCF_000696875.1). Classification (NCBI taxonomy): domain Eukaryota; kingdom Metazoa; phylum Chordata; class Aves; order Psittaciformes; family Psittacidae; genus Nestor; species Nestor notabilis. The sequence goes on from NW_009936696.1 coordinate 6,200, forward strand.
CAAGTCACACACACCACTTCTCATATGGAATTCTTTTACATAATGCCCTGGCAAGAAGGAGCTCCTTTTTAACCTGGTTTCCCCAGGAAATGTAGCGTGTATGTTCACACCATCTGCCTGTCACATCTCCTCCCCAGCCTTCCTCCTGCCACCCGCCGTTTGTCCACCTACTGGCACGTGCCAGAGCAAGTCCAGCAGTGAAACCTGGTAGTTGTATATGAGAGAGATGACTGCTTGGCCTCCCCAGCGGGCAAAGACAACTGCAGCTGCACCAGGGCAGGAGCAGCGGGAGCCTCTGCTCTGCCGGAGGGGACCCCCGGCACCCGGGGATGCTGCAGGAAGGAGCAATGGCACTGGGATGCAGGAAGGAACTGGGAGGGTAAACGGGCCGTGGGAGAGAAATTCATAGGAAACCAGCCTCCATGAGCTTCACTACACACAGCAGCTGAGCCTGACACAAGGCAGGCGCTGAACTAAAGAAAGTCCTTTAAAGAAGCAGATGTGTTCTTTCCAAAGTATCTGCTGGTAAAATAAATTAAACCAGTTAAATTAAGCTTCCCTGTCAGCATCCAGCAGTACAGCTCAGCCTGATTTACCAGTCTGCTTAACAGCAGTAGGCAACGTAAAACTAGCATTTTCTAATTTAGGGTGGTTGATTTTAGGGTCAGTTGACATACTGTACCCTGATCTCTGCTTTTAAAAAGCAGGGAATGTGAAGGTGTCTGCTTGCCTTTGGAAAAGGAAATAAATATTAACTTATCCACACAATGTGTAAGCGGATCTAGCCCTGTTGCAGGAAACTCATTAATCTTACATGGAAAATAAACCAGGAGAGAAAAGGATGGGTGGGATTTTAACTTCCTCTATTTCCGCTAATCGTTATTTTATATGAACAAGTGCATGCCAAAGGTTTTTAAGAGGAAAATTACTGCAGAGGACAAATAAGTTTGTTGAGTCTTTTAAAACCTTTTTGGTGGAGGGATAATTTAGGGTTGTGTTGGGAAAACTCACCTGTTAAATGCTGCCTGATAATTCCCACTAGTAGACCACGTTTTCCATTGCTGATGCCACTGCCAGACTTGAGCCGTCGGGACTCACATTTTCCATGGGAGGTGTCTGCCTAAGGACACATGTGATGCATGTGTATGTCTATCAAGAATTGCTTCAGGCTGAGTGTCTATAATAATTTCAGCCAAAACGTTTTTACTCTTCAGCAAGTATAAGAAAAAATGTGCTGTTTCCCCTGTTTCCCTCACTCTAAAAAGAATGGCAGCCTCTTCTTTAGGCAGTCCCAAAGGCCCTGTACGTTGGAGGAAAAGTATGAAATTTGGCAGGAACCACTCTGGAAATCCACCTCAGCTCAGCTGAATTATGAGCCTGAGCAAGATCAATTTGGTCTTGATAGAGCTTCACAGTTTGGTGTTTCAAAGATCCTGTGCTAGTCTGGGGCTGACCAAGGTGTTTTTCTTCAGCTAGTTTCTCCTTTGCTCCTTTGGACCCTGCTCCTGGTCTGGAACAATCCAGAAGAAATGGTCACCCAAGGAATGGGCAGGCTGGAGAGAGAGAGGTGAGAGAAGAGGAGAAACAAGAGCACTGTCTAGACAGAGACCATGGGACAAGGGAGGAAGGCTGAGACGAGAAGTCCATTGTACCCACAGCTGGTGACCACGTGTGTGCCACTAGATAAGATAGCAGCAGTTTTGTTTGCTGATGGGGAAATGTAGGTGGTCACTGACACAGCATTTGGAATGACACAGCTTTGAGAGTGGCAGAAAGTATAGTTCAAGCTCATTTTCAGCCATGGAAAGGTTGGACTTTCAAGTCATAGCCATATTTAAAAAAAAATGAGCATTGGGAAATTAGCAACTAGCCCTTATCTTCCATAAAAATATGACTCTGTACCTGAAAACAGCCACTATTGGTGTTCTTGCTCTTTCTTCACAGGTGGGAGATATTTTTGCTTAATGCCTCGAAAATTCAAATACTCACTAAACTGCATTTATATGGCTTTAAATGTTGTCCTTTCCCAAAGACAGGCATCTGTGACCTGGGCAGCAGCACTTCCACAGTCATCCGTGTATTAGTCAATACATTTCAGCATTCTAGATCTGCTCTCACATCATTTGCAAAATCAGAAATGGAGGAGAAACACAGTGCACACTGAGTGACTACCAGTTCGCCCTTGGAGCCGAGAGGTTTATTTTCTGATCATTAAAACAGCTTATAACAGAGTAATTTTCATGGTGATCACCAAGCCTACGCTGCCAGGATGTGGCTCTTTCTTCAGCTTAATCCATAATCTTTGGCAGTCTCGAATTGTTAGTAGTAGCAATTTCTAACAGCAAATATCGCTATAACTATTCTTCTTTCAGGTTTTATGACATCCAGACCATTATGTCCTAAGGACTCCAAAAGCCACTTTTCACAATCCAGAGTTATATTTCTATAAAGATGTAAAGCTTAGAAAAGCAGGTTTAGAATATTTGTGAGAAACAAAGAACTTGAAATTAAAGGTAAGAATTAAATCAGTGAGAATGGCAATTTATGGTCATAGAATGTGTGCACCACTTATTTGGACAAATGTGTTCCTGATAAGAATATGGACTGGAAAAGCAAATGAGAGCCAGCAAGAAAGAGACACAGCAATCAAATTAAAATAGCAAATAGCATATGACCATAGGACAGGTTTTTTACTATGTATGTTTAGGAGAGCAGGCGTGGGGTAGTTGAATTGCTTGTTTGCATGGCAAATACTTGAAATTCAAATCTCCGTAAAATTCTGGCATTGGGATTCAAAGGTGGGAGGCAGGAAGGAAATTTCAGGGGTACAGGCTGGGGAACGAACACTGGGACAGCAGAAGACAGAAAGGAAAGGAAGGCATGCATGTCATATTTATTGGTCTGTCTCTGCTTTCCTGTTGGACAAAGAAATGGCCACAGTACAACACTCTCTCCATCAAGGATCTGTACTGTTTTCCCCCATTTTCCACTCATGCAAAATTCTGATGGAAGCTTTTATGATGGTCTGAGAGCTGACAGACATTGCCCCTCAGAACAGGTTACCTGACATCTAATAATAGCTGAGCTCTTGTAGCTTTCTGATGTGGGGTTGCCAAGTTTGATTTCCTTATCAGCCACCCGCTTTCACAAAATTAAACTTACCTCTGAGTAAATTCACACTTACCTTTGAGACCTGTGTCAACTCTGATTGAAACTTGCTAACAAATCCAAGAATTATTTGGAACACACAGATATCTAAGCCTTGACTCCTTAGAAACTAAATAAAAAAGGAAGAAACTGGAAAGAAAGGGAAAAAGAAAGAAACTAAACACTGGAAAATCTCACAATATTTTGTATGTACTGAGAAACTGAATTGGGTTAACCCAAGCACATCAAAGGCTAAAAGTCATTAGGATGCCTTCAGAAGTCTGCAAAAGCCTCCTCCTCCACTCTAGCTATTTCAAAAGCTTCAGCACAGGGGAGGTTCTGCAGCTGTGGAGTGCAGCTATTACACAGTCCTGTGCTCTGCAGTAATTTTCTGCATGCTGATGGGACTGGAACAGCAAGAGGTTTGAAATCCAAAGTAATGCAACCAGTGAATCATGGCTGCAATGGATCTTCCATCTGAAAACCCTGTGTCCCAGCAGTTTGTAGCTGGTTTTGACACCAATGGATCATTACTAACTTCTACTTTGGTGAAAGCTACCTACCCGAAACACCACACTAACACTCACTCTAGAGTCACATGCTTGGATTTTGCAAAACTGTTTGCAAAAAGGAGTCTTCGCCTTAATGCCTGAATGTACAACATGAGCATGTAATATTGTCTGGATGTAGTTTATTTATTGTACCATCTATTTTGGGGTAGGAGAAGGGATAAAAAAAAGTTACCTAGCAAGTTCGAGATGACTACATTGGTATTAAGTTTTCTGTCTTTAATTTAGAATTTAAACAATGAACTGAAATGAACTTTAAGTTTTTGATCTCTATCTTGAGGATCTCTCTGAACAATATATGATGCATGTACAGTGCTGAGACCCACAACAGAGGAACTGGAACTTTTACTCAGGGGTGCATATCTCTTTGATTCAAGCATAAATGTTTCTTTATTTATTAAAAGTTGGCCTGGGGAAATAAAGAATTCTGGAGAAGAAATTATACATATTTCTGATCATGTTGTTATACGTCTGAAGAAGAAACTACTATTCCCAAAACAAAATTGGGTAATTAAAAGTTATGCTCTGTGACTCCAGAATTTGAAAAAGAAAAATCATATGGCAACTAATTAATGTCTATATGATTACTTTCATGTCTTTTCTCAGGGTTAAGATATTTATAGCCACGCACAAAAACAAGAAAAGAGCCTAAGGGAACACAAACAAAACCCCACCACCCAGCACCTTAACTGCAGCATCTGCAAGCCAGCAATCATGGAATACTTGATGAAGTGCTTAAGGCTAGGAAGGCTGATAATGAGATTTCTTTTAAGTTCACAGTGCTGTACATTGAAGAGACACTGCCAACCTGATTCTGAAAGGAAAACATTACATAGCACACACACGCTGGTTTTGTTTCTATAGAAGAGTCTTTTTCATCAGCCTTTGCTGGTGTCTAGAAAAACAGGTTTAGTAAGCAGCATACTCGGTCCACAAGTTTTCCCTCAATATTTCTGCATTTTATTTGTCTTTTGTAACACTTCAGTTCTGATGCTGTGTCTGGCAAATGCCCCAGAGAGGAGAGTAGTGCTGAGCTCCCACCCAGTCAGTACAAAAAGCAGAAGCTTCCCAAGATAGTACCTTAAGCAGAACATAATAAATGCCATCTGCACAAAGTGACAGTGACTGCAGCAAAGTACAGCATAAACAACCTGGAACTAGATAGTTCCACCTCTCTCTCTCTCTGGCCAGTTCAGTGATAGAAACCACCCCATTATTTGCCGCAAGATTAGATATAGTGTTCCCAGAATTACACATGAAATACCAACCTGAAGAAAAGTCTAGCTGACTTTCTTTAAGTCTACCTTTAAATTTTTTTTTATAAACCCAAACAATATTTTACTGGTGCAGAGGCCTTATATAGAGGAACTATAACCTTTCTGATAAAACAGCATACGTGTAGTCTTAATGCTTATCCCAACGTAGCTGCTTCCAGGAGTTTCTTTGCAAAAATGTCCTTTAGCCCTTTCTGTTGGTCTTTCCTATTCTAAGTGGGAGTGAAATGGTAATGCTGGCATATTCCAGCTGCCTGCACGGACTAGTCCAAATTAATTTTCCTGTTTTTCCTATCTATCTCTTGTATTTTTTTGCTCAACACCCCCTGGGATGAGAAAGAACTTGAGCTGACAAACGGGTAGAGCATACAAACGAACCTGTATTCAGGAAAAAGTACAGTCAAACAATATTAATGTTGCACAGTCAATCATCAAAACTTGGCAAAGCTAATTTTGTAATTTTAACTTTTAGCATAGTTTTTACTTACAACATCACATATTTGTTTTTCAGTCCTGCTGTGGGTTATGAATCAGTTTCTGAACCAATAGTGCCTGTTGTCTGCCAGAACCTTGTTCCCATTGCTGCTGAAACTGGAAAATGAACAGTGAATGACACAGGCGACTGCTTGAAGAAACAGAATTGCTTTACAATTAAAACAGCAGAATGCTGTCTGGGAGGACTGGGATCTGTTCTGCTTCTGCTGGAGAATTCCAGCAGAGGAGTTTGTATTGTGTTAGTCTTTAATTTCATACCCCTCATTTTGGGTGCTGACTTGACAACCTAGAATTTGATTTGCAGACACACTCAAACAGCTGTAGCCTAGGATGTAGAGGATGCAGAAACCATGCTTTGAACATACAAAGTGATACGTAATACTAGGTACTACTAGGAAAAAAGGAGCTCTTAAGAATCACAAACTGAAATTAAGGGATACTTTTAATCTAGCTTAATATGCAGGTTTGACAATGCAGTGCTGTAACTGCTACAGAAACTGGAAAACAAACATTACCACTGTCTGTCTATCTGCACATCTGTGTGATGCTGCAGGGCTGCAGATGCCCATGATATGGCAAAAAGCTACTGAAGACAAAGGTGCCACTTCAACAGCATTTCCTGGCGCTCTCCTGAGCAGCAGACACCCGTGACTGGAGCTGGCAGGACAGGCGCCATCCCTGGCATGCCCTGGTAGGGTCTCGTGAATGATGGTTTTTTAGGTTT
>NW_009936696.1:12439-16846 GCF_000696875.1 Nestor notabilis
ATGAAAGATCAACACCATCACAATCGCGAAATATGTTAAAAAGGACTGTCAAGAGAAGGAGAAAAGTGTTGCTGACTTCAGCTCACAGTAACCCTGGTACCACCTGACATACTAATCTGCTGACAAAGCCTTCAGTCATCCTTCCTCAAGGAGTATCAATGGCAACTGAGCTGTTACTCTGTTAATCATTCTTATGGAGCTGCAGGCCACAAATCCACCCCTGGACCTCAAGAAGAGTGAGTGCCACAACAATCTGTGCTATTGCCAGCCTTATTGAACATACTTGTTTGTGGTCTAGAAAACACCATACGTAAGAGATTCTTAAATGCTGATAGTACCTGGCTGACATGTCGCTGCAGAGAAAAACAAAGACTGGTATCAGGTATGCTAACAACTGTGTGGCTAACAACCTCCTGCACACAGAAAACCTGGAGACAGCTGGAGTTTTTGTTAAACACAATCCAGAGTAAGAGGATCAGCCTAGCTTGAGCACTCACAGTCATCGTCAGAGCAGGAAGGTCAGGAACTATTTCCAAAATAAACACAAGAGTCCATCCAAGAAAGCAGCTCTAAGTATAATAATAATTATCTGCTACTCGTTTGATGAGTGGTGTGGCCTGCAATACATTCAGATTTCACCATTTAATCTTGTCATTATTATTGGTAGACTAAAATCTGTAAAAGCCACATCGCTACCTAAGATAGTCAAAACCTCTCTGCCTAATATCTGGCATCAGAATGCAGCCAACAGCCTGACCACCAAGTTGTGGCAAACAGAGAGCAAGTAAAAATCACACTATAAATGATCTAGAGGATCCATCCTGGAAAAGATGCCTGTGCAGCAGGTGACTTCATGGACTCGCCATGCCAGCGACACAATGCCACTTCCAGGTACTCCCACCACCAGCAAACGTTCCCCCACGGGCTCCCATCTACCTCCCTGCCAGAGCCGGCCGAGCAGGCGCAGTTTGGTGTCCCCTGCAGTCTGGCAGCACCGGGAGGAGCTGCAGCAGCCAGCCGGGGAGTGAGTGGTGCTAGGGTGGATCCTGTGTCCGGACCAGGCAGCTGCTTGTGTCCTGGGCTCCCTCTTGCCTTCTCAGAGTGTACACTTAAGAGGCCTCTGACAGAAATAAGACAATTTGGCTACTTTTTGTTTTGTTGCAACTGTTGCCTTATCTGTTTTATTCACCAAGGTTCAATAAAAACATCCCCTCATATTCAAACTCCTAGCTGAGCCTACACTCCGTGTCTCCTTGCCTGGGTAATCTGAACTCCCTCCTGACTCTCTTGCCTGGCTTCCTCCAACCTGAGACTGCTCCCTCGTCCACTTGCCAGCACTACCCACCTCCGCTGGTTTCTAGAGCCAGTCTCTTTCCTGGTACTGCATTCTCAGTTCACCTTCCCTCTCCATCCCAGTTTCTCTATCAGTTTCTTTTTCTCGTGCCTCCATTTCTTGGGCAATTTGTCTTCCCCATCCTACATTCACCTTCACCATCCCTTTAGCCTACAACCCTAATATCCTTGTTCTGGATCCTCAGTCTCTGCCAGTAGTCATTTTCTTTGGTGGCTTCAAAACAGTATTCCTGCCAGTCCTGAATAACTGCCTTCTCTACAAGTCCCAGTTTTCATCCCACATGCTCCTACTTCCAGCACAGCTTGCTGGTTCTCCATGGCAAGGCCTTAGATCTGGCTCTTGCTCTGTCTGCCTCTGAATAAGATAGCCTCTTCCTTCACATTGCCTAGATGCCAGCAGAAAGGTCACTGAAAGTGCAGGAAAGTGTCCCTGCTCTCCCTTTTTTCTTGGCCCTGGCTCAGTGTGCAGCAGCTGGACACAACCATTATTGGGAAAGTCTGTCTCCATCATGTCATCCTGGGCTGCAGCATGTGTAGTGGCTTTGTACAGAGAGTGCATGCCCCGGCTAGGAGCTGAGAAGGGCTGGAGAGCCTTAGTTGAACTGGGGGAATGATGCACAAACAACAGGACTGTAACTGTGAGAGGCATGATCTTGCTCTGGGACAGTCTTAACCCTTAAGCAGTAGCAAGTGCTGAGACTGAAAATACCCTAAAATTTGGCCAAATAAGAGTAGATTTTCTTTGGTGCAGTGAAAAGCATCCATCAAAGGTCTTCCTTGCTCAATTTCAAAGCAGACATTCTCCATAAAATGTTTGATTATTTTTTTTTTCCTATTTAAAAACAATATACCCTTCCTACATTTAATTTCAGAAATTATTAAACATTTGTTTGATATTTTCTCAGGTCAAGAAAGACATGATGCAGACCATCAATATTGACTTTTCCAGTCTGAATCAGTGTAGCCTGGCACAAACAGCTGAAAGCTAGGTCTTGTGTTGGAAACGTCAAACCCTGTGTAACAGGCTGTATGGGCTCTTTAAAAACTCGGCAGAGCTGCTCACCCTACCTTGTGCATGTGTTGGGAATCAGCTGAAGGGCTGATTCCCAGCAAGCAGATTTAAATAGGTTTCCAGCTTAGAGAGAGAAATGGATGTTTGTCTCTTAGGGGAGCTGTTCCCTCCCTCTCATCCCTCCCTTATATGTGCACGTACACACACACAAAAAGAGCAAAATGGGGACAAAGGTACTCTCCAGGCGAAAAGACCATTCCTCTACACAGACAGAAGAGCACTTTTGGCAGACCTGAACGGTACTAGAGTTTAAGTGAGTTGAAAATAAAGACTGATAATGAGATTTTGCGCTAGATTGGCTGGCTTGTGCTGGCAGGCAGCAAGCAGAGCCAGCCTGCTTACAATTCGCCCTAGATGAGCTAACCAAAAATAGAAACCAAGAATCACAGTGTGTTATCCAGTCTAGAGAGGTAAAAATGTTGACTTGGAAAGACCACCACTCAGACAAAATGACAGCTCTGAGTTGCAGCCACATGCCTTTCTCTCAGTCATGTCAATAAGGCACTAATCTTCCAGTTGCAGAAAGAGTAGAGCTCCTAATTCAGCCTTCTGAAAAGCTGGCACATGAGGGGTCTGTGGAAGGAGGAGTATGGCATTCACCAGCTCTGGTCAGACTTATGGTCCCTATTTCTGCTGATCCTGAGTGGCTCGTAGTCCTGTGGGGTCTAAATCACCTTTCACAGGTAGGCACAGAGAAAGAGTTCTGGGAAGTGTGAGAAACAACTGCTTCGCTTAGGAAGGAAGAACAGGTTTGCCAGTGGGTTTATGCAGAAGACACCCGTGATCCACTTCTTCCTGGATGCAAGCTTTGCTGTAGTTGAGCTCAGAGCACCTCTGCTGTACTTTGGAAGAGGTAAAAACCTGAGACTATCACACTACTGCCTGCAAGGCATCTGCCTGTGCTTGAATCATCCAGAGACAATGAATGAGCTCAGATGCTAAGGCACCTGGCATGTATCAGAAAGCTCTAAACCTTGTGCCGTTGAGGCTGCTTGGTAAAGACTAAGTGCAACACGGCTGGGTGCAATCCTGATATTAAGGGTAAGCTTGACCGTACCTTGCTAGGTGTAAGAAGAAGGTGTTGCTCTTCCTAGGTCCTGAAGGAAAGTGTATATTATTTTCTGGTGTCTTTCCTGATATCTGGAGGAGTGCATAGCTCTCAGTTTTGGTTAGGCAACCCAGGCAAACATTAGTTTAACAATCTGATACTGAATAAGTATGACTAATAATGACTGATAACAGCTGGATTGATAATACGTAACAGGCACTCCTTTTTCAGCCTCGAAAGATGCCTCTCTGCTACTCACTAAATGCACAAGTGCTGGATCTCGGGTATTATGGCTCCTGTAACTTTGTTTAATTATGGAGACACCCACAGGGCTGGTAACTTTTGCCTGTTCTGAACTACCATCTCCCCAGTTCTGATATTCGCTAATTTGCAGCCACATACATAGCAACATCCGTGAATTGGGAGGGCAAAGCTAACTCCAAAGCAAAACTCCTTCCTCTGGAACAGACTGTGTGCCAGAGGCAGTCGGCATCAGCCATGCCATTTTCCTGTCAACATATCACTGATTTATTAGAGAAGTTTTAAACTCAGTATATGCCACAAGAGAATGCCAGGTTGTAGAAAAAAAATACATCTGGCTCCCTCTTCATTACTAGATGCTATGCTTTTGTGAGATTATAGTTGTGTATTTCCTGTTAATCTTGGTGGTGTGTCTGTACCTGAGCAGTTGCCTCTTTCCTAATGCATTTTGTAAAGGTTAAACTCAGTACTGCAAACTGTACATGATGATAACTTATGATAATAGCAAAGGGCAATCTGTTTTCCACTCTATAGCTGTGCACTGCCCAAAGGGAAAGGAGCAGCGGGCTGTGCTTGTTGCCTTTGCTCTGGTTTGCACAGGTTTTCAGCGCTCTGCCTTCTGGCTGCAAGAGGGGATTAGACAAGGTTTAGGGGAGAAAATGTAGGGAAATGA
>NW_009936696.1:16877-22188 GCF_000696875.1 Nestor notabilis
AATTAAAATGAAACTATAGCTGCTTATTGAACCAAATTCTATTCTTCTTCATACTTTTCCTGTCTGCCATTCAAAACCACATCTGAGACTGGTAGATCTCACTACCTAGTTTCTGACTTTGATCTCCCAGCATCAGAGTTCTCCTTAGTCTGTGAGGGGAAGACTAAAATGCACATGCAGGATCACACTTACAAAACAGCACATTCTTGGCGTGCAGCCACATCCAAATTCGCTAATAGCAGTAGTTTTCTGTAACTGCCAGGAAAGATAAAGAAAGCAGTGACATTTTAACTGTCTTGTGATGCAAACAGTTCACACTGCCAGGAGTTCAGCAGAATTCAGTGGAAGCCTAATTAGGAATGATACATCCTAAACTTCACACTCATTATGTTTTTAATTCTTACATAATTCCTCCACAAATCCTGAAGTTGTTTTAAGAGAAACTTTAACATCAGCATTCAACTCACAAGTGTAAGTTTGTTTTGAAGGATTGCAGACACTAGTTTTTTGCTCTTAGTTTCAACTGTATGTGTATTTCTCCTCTCCAAACACAATTAACATACAATATGAATATTAAGCAGTAATGAGGGATATGTCTGCTTTTGGTTCAGTGCAGTTTGACAGTAGTAGGTGCCTTGGTTAAGCAAATCCAAACCATTAAACAAGATTAAATAAGATATCAGTAGGTGTGCCAGGGATCAGGAGGTGGCAGCAAAACCCTGAGGAGATGTTTGATTCTTCATGTCAGTAACAGAAGTGTTTTAACTGCAAACCAGAATTAATAAATCATTAACATGTGAAATTCTAGTAAGAAAAAAAAGGGATGGTCTGGCACTGATTATACAATGAGGAACTGTATGAATACAATGATTGAATTACATGGATTGGAGAACTGCCACCATTAAAACCTAAAGCATTCATAATTAATATAATTAACTTTCCAGAACAGCAAGACTCCAAGTCAGAGAAGGTTTCAACAGAACTTCTCAAGTTGGATGGAATAGCATCAATGGATATATTGCAAGGTTCAGCAAATTGGTCTGCAGCCTGATAATCGGACAAATTTATATATAATGAGATATATAATGCTACTGTCGTGGTTATAGCCCAGCCGGCAACTTGGAACATCGGTGTTATCAGCGTTGTTCCCAGACTGAAAGTCAAAAACACAGCACTGCACCAGCTACTAAGAAGGAGAAAAAAATGACTGCTGTAGCTGAACCCAGGACAGCTACATATATATATATGACATTGGACGAGAGCATTAAAACTACAGAACAGCTTATCTGATATGGTTTAGGAAACAAGATCATGAGGAAGATATCCAGGAAAGAATTCAAAGTAAAACAAAACTTGAAATGTCAATCTAACAGGTAAATCATTGTGAGACAAATTGTTGTATTTCTGAGACTGAGCAAGAAGAACAAGAGGTATTTGGTGAAGGGACAAAATTGAGCTTGGTTATTTATCAAAGCTCTACGAATATTCAAAATAGCTTATGAACAGCAAAACCAGCCACAGCAAGCTCACTGAGCATGTAGAAGAATCAAAAGGTCAGACCTGAAGATGTCTGTCTACATCATGTATGTGTCTTTATGATGGGGGGTTGGAACTAGATGACCTTGAAGAACCTTTCCAAACCAAACCAGTCTATGATTCTATGAGAGCTAGATCCTGAGGAGAAATTCTCATATACCAGAAAATCATAAAGGTGGCCTCACAGAAAAATACTGAGAACTCTACTGACAGCAAAAGTTTACAAGGTGAAGGGAAAAAAACTGATGTATTTTTTAGATTTTTATAAATACAATGAAAGAAGAGTTAAAATTACATAAAGCACAGCTAGAAAAAATCAGAAACTGCTAAGGGGGGCTCACAGGCAGATTGCTCATGAAGCTCAAAATATCATAAGCCCTGTTTCCCCAGGAAAACAACAACAAAAAATGTTTAACATATTTTAATATTTATTCATATTAATGTACTCAAGCTCCATGTGCCCTACATGAACATGACAGATTTCTACTATATCAGTCAGAAATACGGAGTCTCTAAAGCACTCCTTTGCTTTAACAAACTATGATTTTACTACAAGTTGCATCTGTAACAGGAAGACCAGGCAAATACTGTGTACACATGAATGTGCATGTTCTTTCAATAAAATCATTTGCATAACTTATTTACTGTACCTAGATATATCTCAGAGTTTTGCTGAACAACAAATTTCAGAAGGTTTTGCAATTATAATAGGAAAAAGTGAGAAAACAAAATAAATATGCTTTTAATAAATGAATCTGGTTTTACATATTTTCCAGTATCCTCAATTTGCAATGACTGAAACATTATATTTTCCAGTGTCCTCAGTCTGCAATGACTGAAACAGACTTTTGCTGGTTCCAATTCCATTCAGCCAGTCCTTCGTGCTAGCCACAATCCTGTCTGCTGGAATTCTATAAAGATGAAAAAGTAAAACAAAAAAAACAAACAAACAAAACCAGCAAGCATTTACAATGCATCTGGGGAAAAAAAAAATTAATTTGGTGCCTTCAACTATTTATTTCACTTGCACCAACAATGCTGGAATTTGAGACAGAAAATATTGATAATATTGATTGTACTCTTATCAGACTAAAATCAAGGAAATAAAAAACTTGACTGGAGGCAGCTGTGTAAGTATTTTGGAAGCCATTCAAATATATTAAAAAAAAAAATAAAAAATCCCTGTTCTCTAGGAAATTTTCTAAATAAGTAAGTCTGGTAAACTCTTCTGTAAATGTAATGTGATACAAGCTGTGCGCCAAAATCCGGAGAACACAGCTCAATGCTCTGAACAGAGTGGAAGACACCTGAGATGTCTCTGCTAAATTATGCAAGAATCTCAGCTATGCACAACAAAAGCGACAGTGTCAGGAGGTGAAGCACACCAAAGCAGCTTCTACACACACAGAGCTAAACAGATTTAAAGCAGGAATTCTCAAATTGTCCCATAAAGCTGGCCGCATTTTGAAGAGAAACTGGCTCAGTTGAACTTCCCATTAATGATCATGTAACATCTTTGTGCCAGATACAGCAATTGCCTGCATGGAAAAATAGTTACAGGAAAGTATTTAGTATGTTTTAGCTGCCTTGTAACAACAACTTAGCAACTGAAGAGAGAGGTGCCAACACCTTGTGATCGGTTAGATATTTAGAGGCAACCAGGAAGATACTGTGGGTCCACAGTGATCTGCTGAAGTGGTACCACCAGAAATGTCTTTCTGCTACTGCATTCCCCTGAAAGAGATGTAGGATGCAGCTTTTGCAGATTCCCAACCATGTTAGCAAAGCAGAAGAAACTCAGTGATACCAGTCAAGTCTACAGTGTTCTGGGGACTAGTGTGTCACAACAGCTTAAGTGTCTTTTTTCTTCCTGTCCTTTTCCACCAGAGAAACCCCTGGGAGAAAATTAAAGGGAGGACATTTAACCTGCCTAATTCTAATCCCCGTAGCCATCTTTTGCTAGTCTGGCTTTTAGACTTTCAGACTTGAGCTGATTTAATGGCTTTGGGATGCTTAGTTCTTAACTAAAGTCATGCTGGAGAATGTCCTCTGGAGATGGTTGTCTCCCTTGGGTTTGGAAAAAGCAGTGACCCATGAAAGCTCTACATTCTTTCCTTAGTTTCACCTCATTTGCTACCACGTGGGAGTGTTCAGTTTACAGGAGTTACTTCGTTCTGGGTTTGTGGAGAATACGCTCTTTTTTAAAACCAGTGTAGGGCTCAACTCACTCTTGCCAGACCCTACAACAGGAAAAGAAGGGTAATATGTGGATAGGTACAATGGCAATCCAATTTTCTGGCAGAAAGCCTTGTTTTGGAGTTTTGTTGCTTAGTGTCTGTCAGCACTTTCATCCTGAGGAATTTAAGTTTCTGCTACGACAGCCCAGACTCAACTGAAAGTTTGCATATAAAGTATCAGAACTCAGAACTGGTTTATTTTTATTAGTTTTCCAAATGAGGTTAAGTCTTAAGATATGAAAAAGTACTTGGGTGGTACTCAGCATAAAAAGAAGGAAATTATTAGCTTGGCATTTGTTTTATTAGCTTGCCATTTGTTTAATCTTGTGAAATATTTATTTAACAGGAAAGTGAGATAAACACTTAAAATATGGTCTCAAAAGAAACCCACAAAAAATACGTATTCATCCAGAAAGTGGGCTTCATTTTGAGGTGTCTAGCACCTCTAGGCATTGTAATTACTCTACTGTCTTTGAGATAATTTATCCAAAAAACAACCACATGTGTTCAACCAGTTTCCTTTCAAGAATGCTTCAGCTGCTGATGGATCACAAAAGGAAGGATCACATCCCAGGTCTTTGGAGATACGGGTAAGAAGGAAGTAATTGTTAATGATTTGCTGATCTAAACCAAAAATGATTGACAACATAATGAAATCATGTAATCCTGTAGTGTGCCAAAAAACTGTATTTTTAAATTCAACAGGAACAAATGTCAGAGAAGGTCGAATAAGATTAGTTGCATTATACACCACACAGCTACATGTGCCTAGTAGTAAATGGCCTGCCTCAAGAAATGAGAGGAAATGGTAAGAAACTGATAGTCTTCTGGAACTGCTTATGTGTCTCAATGAACTTTTGGCACTATCAAACACTTCACTCAAAATATTACTTGAAAACAATGCAGAAAATCCCCACAAAGTACAGGAAGATGAAAGCTGTCCAAAACCACCTGTAATGCTGTATTTTGAGACTAGCCAACAACCAGTATGCATACAGCCTGGTGTAGGCTAGGGCTGCACTCATGCAAGCTGACTACACTGCACAGGAAATGTTGGGTTCTATGGACATTAGACAGCACTGCTGCTGCAAATATAGGTATTTATAACACTAGTGTATTCCTTTACTTGGAACAGGCTGGAAGAATCCTTGGCATGTATTATTATATGAAAAATAAACCTGCTAAGTATTGATACACTGAATGAGTAAAGTCTCTTCCTTTCACGCCCAGGTAGGACTGAAAGTTCTTCTGGGGAAGCCACCGCTACCTCTGACAGCCACCAAGCCCTGTCCATCCTTCAGCCCTACCCTACAGCGTTACCCGTCCTGCGCCCTCCTGAGCTCACCCTCTGCAGACTTGAGAGATTCACTGTCTCGGTGTGTGGCTCCGGAGCTGGCCAAGGCCAAATCCAAACCCAAACCCAAACCCAAACCCCGGGTCACACGTTCCATGAGGGCTCCCGCTGTCCCCCGGGCACTGTGGGCAGCGCCGTGTCCGTCCCCAGCCCACACGCAGCACTCGACGCTCACGCACCGCCA
>NW_009936697.1:0-19404 GCF_000696875.1 Nestor notabilis
TGATCGAGGGGTGGACTTAACAACGGACACTGTAGCCCAGGTTATTCATGAATGTGAAACGTGTGCTGCAATTAAGCAAGCCAAGTGATTAAAGCCTCTCTGGTATGGATGAAGCCTGACAGAAAGCAAAAATGTAAACAAAAAGTTGAAGTTATTTAAAAACATATCAGTAGATATCCCCAAGCTCTAATTCTTCTGTCAGAAGGCAGCATTGGCACTCCCAACGAGCAACAAAGCTCTAAAGCAAATAGGCACACACTGTAGCTATGGAGAGAGATGAAACTAACACTAAAAATTGTTTCATAAGAAAGGAACACGGCACCACACATAAAAGTGTAAAGGTATCTATATATTGTCAGTAGTGCTGAGGATGATAAAATACACTGCAAACACATCGGAGAATAAAAACATCTCGATACTGGCATAAGCCTATTATTGATATGGTTCTGGGTTTGATTCCATTGGTTCTTCTGTGTTAAGCAGAAATAACCTTTGTAAAGGGAAGAATGAAAAATCACACATTGAATGGAATCATCTTTCTCTTGTAATTAAAAATTGTGATACGTTATTATTCTACTGGGAAAGCTTAAATGGATTTGATGAGTAAAACAGCATTCCTATATGTGATCGGCAATCAGAGCAAAGAAAAATCTCATAACTGCATCACTTAAAGAGAACTGTGGACAGTTAGCTCAAGTGCTACAGCATTTAACAGCAAATGTACTACAAGGCAAGACAGTTTCAGAGTTGCTGGCACAGCATTTCCCAGGCAGGCAGAACTACAAACCTGTCCACATTATTTGGAAAAGAACCTTTTAGCCAGCCACACAAGGGGCCACTTTCCCTAGAAGAACACAAACTCTGTAGGAGGATTTTGAGATTAAGAGTGGGAAAATGGGGAGGATTAGATGTTAGTGATGGGGTGTCAGGGTTCAGATTAATGGGGATATAATTCTTTGAGAAGGGAAAAGCATATTTCCTTTTAGGCTAATCAACGCACTGTGCTAAAGGACCAAACCAGCTATCCTTAACCTTCTTTAAAGACAAATGAGCAACACTCCTTGTACAGCAACTACTCTTCCATGACATGTCTTTCTTCGTGTTTTATCAGTTTAAGTGATAACAAGGTAGCATCTAACGTTTTCCATAGATGTAGATTTGCAATAATTTATGCTAGATTCTGTAGTATTGAATTTTTTTGGCTTCATGCCAGAGTTTGATAAGGATCCAAACTTGTTATATGGAGAGCAAGAATTACCTCCTTGAAACAGTCTATAAACAGTTTAGATTGCAACAGTAAAATTGGATAGATATCAAACTCTCTATCACAAATTCAGACCTGACCCTTGTTAGGGAAATATTGATTTGCCAAATGGAAATGCAGAATATGTCTCCAGAGGAAAGCCAAAGTACATGGTTATAAATAATATGTAAGGAAAAAGTCTACAAAACACTAAATGTCAAAAGGAAAAGAATGCTGAAAAAGGCAGAACATCAGTGATATAAAAACTGTTTGGAAACAGAAAAAACCCACCATCTGAGTAACATACAGAAACTTTAATCCACTCAGTCGCTTTGCACAGATGTGAAGGCATAGCTTGCTACTGTCAAAATGTGAACTTTCCTCAAGTGAGAGAAGAAGTCCGTTCACAAGATTCAGTTTAAAAACTGTGGAGTCAAGCAAATAAGTATCAAAATACAAGCAAACATAAAAAATACCTGTAAAGATGCAGAACAGACATACCTATAACACAAAAATCCAGAGTATGGAAAGCATAGGTAATGGTAAATACACAGACACACACTGAAACAAAGTCCAGTCCTGAGGACTGTGAACTGTTGGTGAGCTACAAAGATGAATTAGCAAAATAAGCACTGGCCATTTTAAACTTGTAGGCTTCCACAGAGTGCCTAAGGAAAGGGTGTATGTCATGGGCAGGATAATAATGTTGGTATCAAATCTAAACCAGACAGGAATTGGCTGATTGTAACGTATGAAGATAGGATCACAGGAAATGAATGTCTAACAAAGATATATGTATGTTTTTGAGAGGATGTGGAAGGGTTTTTTTCTTTTCTTTTTCCAAGAGTCCAAAATTCCATAAGCCTTGAAAAAAAGATAATGGGAAAAGCTGCAAAACTCTCAGCAAATGGCATCATTTGTAAAACGCAAGTCCTGATAAACTGGCCTTCAAAGTATAGTTATTGGATGGAAAAGACGGGACTAAGTCAACTTTTTCACTGAACTTAAGGAACTGAGTAAAAATATTGTAACCAAAGAATTCAAGATTTCAACTGTTCAAGTAACAGACATGTTTGGTGACATGAAAAAAGTTAGCATCTTTAAGAAACTAAATGCATAAGGAGAATTTTGGCAGATGGAGCAATGTGCTTTCCCAGTCCACTTAGCCCAAAGTTACCAAATAAAATTGCTTTCTGAAAATGTTAATGAATTTTGCAAACTGGGAAACTGCAAGAAGAAATAACTAAAAAGAACACAGCAAATATCATTTGCAGAGTCTCTAGGATTTAACAACTCCAAACATGCTAAGACCAAAGGAAAGAATAAAAGAAAGAATTTCCCATCCCACTCTGCTATACAGCATGTCAAATGTTATCAGTTAGTTCACGTAACATGTGATTGACCATAACAATTAGCCTAAACCCCCTGCATAGATACAATATCAACATGGATCCCAGCACATAAAAGGATTCAGAGTCTGTACTGGCTCTGACACCCATTCCGCATTTCTTCTGGACACAGCAAAAGATATCAAATTCTTCACAAACATTTCAAAAGGAAGATTTGGGAGCCATATTGCTACAGAGACATGTGCTTGAACGTCTGCTGTAGCATGTGACATCAGAAATGTGACTACAGCAGAAAAAAATGCGTGAAGAAATTACAAAGGAAAGGCAAAGGCCTGGGTACAGCTGTACAGAGCTTCATTGTTTTCAATATGTGGATAATTTTAAAACCAAAATGAAACCATTTACTGCTGATATCTCACTACGGAGAAAGAAAATGTGAACACGTACAAAGCAGGATACAAAAATGTTTGTAAAGTAGAGAATTATTCTACAGTGTGAGTTTAATGGCTATAAATTCCTTTCAGAAATTCTCTCAGAAGTGTAGTTGTATCTGACACATAAACAAAAGATATGGTACAAAACTGTGAGTGTAAATGGCTGGAAAACACCATATTTAAGAGTGAAGCTGTGTCTGCAGAAGAGCAAGATAGACATGTTGGGTGGCAAAGTCAGTGTTTCCCCTTGCCGTTTCCTCAATTTGAAAAAG
The DNA here is from genome assembly GCF_000696875.1 of Nestor notabilis. Classification (NCBI taxonomy): domain Eukaryota; kingdom Metazoa; phylum Chordata; class Aves; order Psittaciformes; family Psittacidae; genus Nestor; species Nestor notabilis. Next base: position 3,299 of record NW_009936697.1, read on the forward strand.
GTTTATCAGTGATGACCAGGGTATTCCTAGAATAATTATGTCCATCAAAAGCCAAAAGGAGTCTGGGGATGTGTTTTCCCACACATGCACTGACACAGTAATTACAGTGACCATGATGGCCAAAGGCTGGGAGCACAGCTGCTCAGTATGCCTCTGTGGGACTCCATCCCGTGGCACTGGCGAATCCTCAGCAGTTGGTCCATGGTGGTGGTGAGAAGTGGTGGTGTGAAGTGGGCTGATCTGGAGAAGCAGAATGGTGTCTGTCATTCCCTTGTGGTTGCTGAGGAAGGTTAGCACAGTTTCAGTGCTAGGAATCATATATGGGGTCTGATATGGTAAATACTGGTATTAACTCTATGAGAGGTGATGAAAAACGTAATTAAATGGCAGCTACGTAATTAATTCTAGTGCCTGCTTATACTGTCTGATTCAAAATTGGTTTTACTTGACAAAGATTCTGGGGTTTTCTCTGCTGTAAGTGAATAAAGAAGCATGACTGATAGGTGCCATTTCAAGTAATAAAAACAAAAAGCTTAAAGGGAGTTGGATAGCGGAAGTCCAATATAACTGTGGCTAATTAAAACTAAGCGTATCACTGGGATTTTAATATTATATCAGTAGACTTGTAGCTGCACATTAGATTAAAAGGCACAGAACTGATTTCTCAATAATCCTCTATTAACATAGAATCAGCATGGGAAATCTTAATCATAATTTGGAAAAGCAAGTGTAATAAAAGTATCACATTCATTATAAAACTGATAAATGATAAAATGGTGCATAAATTTCATTTCATGCTTATTGTGTATTGCACTGGGAGCTGAAGTCTCTGGTTGTGATTTATATGCCTCTAATAGAGTGTATTCTGGGTTATGTTTTCAGATTTATGGCTGCCTCTCCCACTGTTAAACTGCAGTTGGAAAGAATTAAAACATTAGTTCCTTAAGTGTATGTATGCATGTGTAGATATGCTTCTTAGCTCTTTAGATCAAAGATCACCCCTTCTAATGTTGAACCAAGAATCATACAAATGCATTCAAATTATACTATTATTTTAAACTATAAAGCATGCATATATTCGCACCTGCTTGTTTTAATCTGGAAACTGGCCAGTGTAACAGAAATGTCCGTAGTCTTACACCAGCTTCTGCATCATAACTATTTAAAGCTCAAACCTTCCTCAAGTTTCTCTGAGACAGACTAGTGGTTTGCTTCCCATCACTGATAGTGTCTGTTTAAAATGTAGAGCCAAACTCTGGTGCTCAGTACTTTGAACCAGTAGAGGGGTTTTTTTCCCTGAGAGAGAGATGCAGAAGCTGAGGTGTTATGTTATTGCTTCAACTGAATGAGAAAACAATCTCATCCTTTTTGACAATGAATAATAAAGCATTGCCATTTGAATAGTATCAACCATTCATGTGAGATTTTAGCAGCTGGTGACATTCTTTAAACCAGTCAGCTGTAAATTAAAGGATGTGAAAATATTTATTCTCCCTCTTTTGCAGCTGATTTGGAAACACGGGATTTCCCTGATTATGAGTTTTAGGAAAGAGAGAACACTCCCTGAGCTGTATCAGATGACACCGCTCCTCCTGTTCCTGCTGTATAGTCAGGCTGCACTACCTTACACCAGATGAGCATCTGCAGTGCAGCTACACTGCAGAGATGTATTCAGTAGGGAGACAGTTGTGGCCTTATTAAAGCTTATTTCAGGGAATTAATTTGATTTCTTCTAGTCCATTTTCCAGGCTTCTGACAATGTCACTTGTAGACACAGTTCTCCTATGGGCTCAAGGCAGGCAGCTTCCCACATCAGTCTGCAGCTCTATTGGTCTACTTCATTAGCCATTAGAATACTTAACAGCACAATTTACATACAAGAAATATAATTAAAATAGCAGCCGAGCCGTTGTCTTGTGGGCGGATTTCTCATATCCAAACCACAGCTCATTTACACACTGAAAAATAACCAGGATCATCCTAGAAGAAAAGCACAGAGTGCTCAACTTTGGTCATTTTCTCATCTCAAAAAAAGCTCTAATTCCCAGAAATTATAGTCTACAACCAAGGCACCTGATTGCAGCAGCAGCAAATTATTTTAATATGCAGTTATGTTAATGAACAAGAAACCTAGTATAAAAACAGGTTTTTGCTGTTATGATTAGGGAAATCCTTATCATTAAAAACTACCTCAGAAGCATATTAATGTAGATAATTTCAACAAATCATCACTTGTATCCTAATCAGATTAAAAAAAAAAAAAAGAAAAAAGAAAAAAAGAAAAAAAGAAAAAAAAGTGCCATTTGTGTCTGGATTGTACAAAGTATGCTTGATTTAATTAATTACCAACCCTGTTCATTAGAGTCCTCCAGGACCTTCTTTTAATAGAAACCTTGCTCTGGAGGACATCTTTTTCCTTTCCTGCCATTTCTGTGACCCTCGTTCCAGTGCCAGAGAAACCAAGGCACTTGCAGGTGTAAAAAACAGGAGCACTGTGGCACCTGTTCCTTGTGCCAAAAGCAACTAAATCTTTTAAGCCCATGAGTTTCAGCCTTGCTTCTCTTGCATATGCATAGCGCCTCCTGACAACTGGAGCTGCATATGTAGAAATATTTCAGAATGGAAAGTTCATCAGTCTTCATGAACTGCACTTTGAGAAGGAAGAAAGACTTTCCACTGTCCAAACCTCCAATGAATCTGCTATATCAGTTACTGTGGGGGCTATCTGTGAGCTTAAACAACCAAAAAGTTACAGATTGTGGTAACTGTGATGCAAACCAGAGGCAACTGTGATTGCAAAAGGATGACGGGGGCGGGGAAGGAATAGCAGAACTAATGGCTAAGGCGAAGGCATTCATTCTCTACCTAGAAGGGGAAGGTTAGGTTTCCAGCAAACCTAGATTTGCTCATCAGTTCCTATACAGCCTTGCTGAATTTTGAAGGAGGCTAGATTTATCAACAGTGCAGAGTTTTCCCATGTAAATGCTGCTATTCGTACTTCGTATGTAATCCAAAATTAACAAGGTTCCATCATATTATATGTAGGACAGAGATACTTGGAATGCATCATTTCTACAGCAAGCCTACAAAACATGAGGTCTAATGATTTATTGTCACATGCCTTTCTAATTATGTTCTGATTTTCTGTTTCAATTGCTAAGGAACTAAAATCAGGTTATTGTAAAGCATAGGTATATGCTTAATTTTGTAATAAGCCATTGAAAATGAAATTTAAAGAAGAAAAAAAAAATCCTGATCTTCTTTGGGATGCATCCTTCCAATTTTTGTCTATAGAAAACTGAGAATCCCTTGACTGTGCAGCTGCCACAGGAAAAAATAGTGTCATTCCCTGGCCTGCATTAACCTTGACAGAGATTTGACTGAGTGTACTGATTATTAAAACATTACCTTTTTCACAGTGGTGTGGGATTCTTTGTTTCTCTCTGGTTTCAACCTGAAGCAATCCAAAATACAAAAAAACCTGTCATATATGCTGAGATAGAGAGAGAGAGAGAGAGAGAGATATGTGCACACATATTATGAAGAGTTCTTTTTCAATGCGTTCACATTTTCTAGGAAAATTTTTTTCCTTTAGACTTTATTAATGATGGTATGTATGAAAATCAGTCATTCTTTGAGAAAGTAGGAGTGGCCAGGATATAAGGATCATTTTGAAATACCACTATTTCAGAAAGTGCAATAATGGGTGTGAAACCCCATCTCCACTTTGTTCAATTTCTTTTCTGTTATTAAAGCTTATACTGCATTTTAAAACCTCCAGAAATGTGGTATGTGTGGAAGAAAATCATATATATAGTACTTTTAAATTCAGCAGTTCTTTTAGCACAGAGACATATTTACTGTTTTTGAGCTCGCTTACTATAGCTACAGCAGCTGTTGTTAAAATTTGCTTTTAGCAGAAACTTGAGTTGATTTTGGGAGAATATCACCATGCATAAGTTCGTAATGTTGCTAGAAATAGTAGCTATTTTTCTTTAGGAATGAACAGAGATATTCCACATTGTTTCTCCAAGAAAATCTTATGCTATTACCCCACCATAAAAAAAAAAACCAACCCAACAAAAAACCCCACATCCTTTTGCTCTTTTCTCTGTCAGAAGAGACATATCTTCAAGAAGATTCTCTTTGCCGTACATGTTTATGCGTTTGTGTATGTGAGAGACAAATAGGATTTCTGCCTCTGACACAAGTACGCCATGCGGTACGAGAGACTCTCAAGCACGTGCTTTCAGCACACAATAACTAGTACAGATGATGAATGCAAAACTGCATAGTGCTAATGGGAAGCAGAATAGTAAACTGCCAAATAAAAATTACCTATTTTAAATATCTACCAGCAATCTTGTGATGCTAATTTAACTGAATTGAAGCTGTAGACTAGTCCTGCCAGAATCATTAAGTCCTTTCTGTTCTTCCCAGTTCTCTATCAGAGGCCCTGCTGGGGTCTAGAGTACGATAAAGGACACAATCTTGTGTGTGTGGATCAGGTCTTGTAAAATGACTGTGACAATTTCAGTGTACTTACAAAGTAGGAGGTGTTTTTCAGGCATCTGGACACATAATATGTTTTCCAGGGAAATGACAAACTTCAGTCAAATTAAATATGATTAGATTTTAACAAGGAAAAGGTTTTATTGGAAGCGAAGAATGTTTCATGCTATGCTGGCCTCTGTTCCTTCAGTATTTCTTACCCCTGCACCAAAGAAGAGACTTTATCAGGAGAATCAGATGTCAAATGACCTGGGTGCCTGCCATCCATCCCCATAAATTCAGAGAGAGCACCTAACAATGTGTAAACCAGATTTGACAATTCATGATTTAACTACCACTATAAAAGTAGTTAAATAACTAAAATACATATTCTTCCTTTTTTCCAGTTGGCTTCCTGTCCATTTTATTCTTGGTCTACACAGAATTTCCTACAAGGAAATGTACCATATGGTAGCCAGTTATTAAGAATTATTGTTACTATAGGGAGAATTTTTCAATTTTGCACATAACCTTTTCTGAAGTTGTGCAATAACTCTGTTCTTGGAATTAAGTTGAAGTTTCTTGTAGTAGAATGAAGAAAAATGAAATCTTAAACAATTACACTCATTTTTCCATGTGTTCCTTTCTAACAAAAAAATCTGTCATCTTTTTTAGCCATGTCTTAGAGGGATCTCATTCTGCTTTTGTGATTTAGGCATTCAGGATGGGATTTACAAAGCTGGAAATGAAGACACTGAAGGAAGCTCTACAAACTCCTTCAGTTTTAGTGTGATGTAGTTATACAAGCTGACATGTTTTAGGAAGGAATACTTTGTTTTCAAATTGTTCTGTGACAACAGGAGCAAATTAAATTCACAATGTTTCAATGTACTGCCACTATTCATAAGCTAGTAAAGCACCATTACATGACACAAGATTAATAATGTCATTTTTCAAGTAAATTAATGACTGAGTTGACATATGTGATATTTAAAGCCTTATTGGCTTGTAGAGTTGTAGAGTCTTACAGTCTAAAAATATGCAAACTGTTTATTGGGGAAAAGTCAATGCTGGATCAACCGTGCCCTTGAAAATATTCCTCAATTTAATTCATTTGTAATGATTTCTTAACCAGTACCTCACTAGTCCTCATCCTGCAGGAATAACAAATTAATTGGCTGACAAGGAACAGCTTTCTCCTGGACATGGAAATACATTCATCTGCCAAATAAAATACAACTTTCATCCTCATCTTCTTGATGAACTGCTTAAGAAACTCCTTCAAGTACTTTTCTTGTTCTTTTGGTGAACACACAAATTTTTATTTTATGATTTCAAACCCCATAACTTTATGATGGTGTTCCAGAAAAGTATGTAAGTTCATAATTATATACTAGAGTGTATGTACAAAATAGCTGCATATTATAGGGATTCAGATTTCCTTAAGGTATGGAGCTGAACTGTGCTCCAAGCTGTATTGCAACAGACAATACAAGAGGCAACTCTGTTGACCTCACTGTTTTACTAAGAAATTTCTTCCAATAAAAATGGCATAAATAGAGGTTGATGCTATTAAAATGAACAGTCTTATAAAATGTGCCAGTGTGAAAGAAATGTGAGGCAGACAAGAAAGGTGAGACTTTTAAATGCTTCCATTCACAAGTTGTCCAAGGAAAGTTATGCCTAGTGTGAACTTTCATTTACCATCTTACAAACAATTACATATCCGTTGTATGCAGTGACACTTGCATGTATTTTAACCTTCTTCCAGGGAAAATAGTTACTTCCTTAATGCTTCTGCATCATCTCAATCACTTCACCTGTATATTGCTACAATAAGAATATATATACCAACACATTCAGCCTTCAAACTAAGAACTGATTTTATGGATGTGGATATATAACATATTCTTCACTACCTGTTTAAATTACCCACAGTCTGATCCTCCATATCCAAAGTCACCAAGTATTTTGCTTTGATATTTTTTTCTGTATGATTCAGTTCTTCAGTGTTTCATATTTAGTAGCCAGTTTTAGCAGATATTTAGTGTTACTCAGGTTAGACTTGGACTGTTCATTAGGAAGCTCTGGGGACTGTGTTCTGTGTGTAGCTGTGTAAACATCCTGGGGAGCAGGATTCCAGGTTTGGCTTGTGATCTTCAGATGCTCAAGGTGGATTGCTAGACACACATGGTGATCATAAGTTTCCCAATAGTGTTGGTTATCTGTAACAGGCATTTTTCTTATTTGCCCTTTCTAGGAATTTGTCATGATTGTTGTCTTTGGTTTGGAATTTATTATTCGTATCTGGTCTGCTGGATGCTGTTGTCGATACCGAGGATGGCAAGGAAGACTGCGCTTTGCAAGGAAACCATTCTGTGTAATAGGTGAGTGTCCCAGTTCTAGGTTATTTTAAGATAAAAATAAATACCCTGCTTCTGTTTTGCTTCTGAATGAAAACTACTGGAATCAGACTGTTTAGAACTTACTAGAAACATAAATCTGTAAACAGTTTGAACTTCCTAGAAGCATTTGACATCTCAGAGTGGTTTGCTGCTCTCTGAGATGCTGTTGAGTAGAAACACCAGCAGATTATTCAGTTCAGCTTTTGTTTCTCTTCCCTTTCCCGTCTCCATTGAACTGGCAAGTTTTCTGTCAGTGATTAGCTTCAGTCTGAGGTGTTCATTTGCAGCATAAGTGAATGGAGGGGTTCTTCCTTGTTCAAAACTTTGCTATCATAGGGTGACAGAGGTAGATTTTCCCCCTTTCCTTTAAATGGTTCATAGCTACCCTCCTACTATTTGTGAAATAGTTGAGGCAGGTCTCCTGGCACGAGTCTCAGTGGGTGTAGGGGTTTGCCTTACTTTATTATGGTTTTTCCTCCTTTCTCTGGAGTTCACCTGCTTTTCTAGTTGCATTTTCATGTAGGCAATCTCTAGTTCCTAAAAGTGTCTTCTCTGTCCCCCTTGCAACTCCATCACTTGCTAGCAGAACTAACTGGTAGCTAACAGTCTTTTGCTTGTGGAAGTCTTCCTGTGCTGGTTCAGTGGATGAAAAAGAAACTTCATTCTGCAAAACACTGTACAGCTACTAAAGTAGCTTCTGGAAACTAAACCAGTAGCATTAATTATTCTGTGTCCCTCCTGCTGATTGATTTTTTTGTCCATTTCTGGACTTTAGCATCCCTGAAGGGATTTTGATCTGATCTTTTGAGGAAGAACCTTTAGCAAGTAATTTTGCAGCTCTTCGTTCATTAACTATTTTTCTGACACCTTGGCTTCGCAATCATGACAAAGTGTGCCCTAGCAGGAAAGGCCAACAGGCTGTATGTATTAGCTATAGAATCATCATCAGTAGATGAAGACACATTATGTCTTCCTTTACTTGGCACCTATTAGGCCACATCTAAGATGTTGCACCCCATTTGCCCCCTCCAACACCATACATGAAAGACATCAATAAACAGGAGTTCAGTGAAGGCCACCAAGATGATCAGTGCTGGAGCATTTGCCCTGTGAGGAGAGGCTGAGGGACCTGGGCTTGTTCAGCTTGAGAAAGAACGGCTTCAGGGGGAACTCTGTGAACTAGTGTTAAAGTCTCGTTAAAAGCACCTGGCAAATTTTGACCTACTACTTTTCATGCATTTGTTTAATTATTTACTCACTCATCCATTCAGTTATTCTTTCTGCTTTTTGTTACAGTGAAACAATAATATTTTAGAAAACTTAATTTGTTTACTATTAATTAAATTTGCTATATATCTCCAGCCGATCTGTTCTCTGATTATTTTTGTGATCAAACACAAATCACACAGGGGAATGACCTAAGAGCTAGAAATAATAAATTTGAGGATTGCCTCAAGGGTCACATTCAGGCTGCCTTTATTTTTTTTTTCCATTAATAACCTAATCGCTAGAAAAATTTTATTGAGGGCCAAAGCTCTGTGCTTATGTTAGTGTGCCTACAATGTCACTAACCCAACAAATCAGTTCATCAAACATTGCTGTGTGCTACCGCGTTAGTAATGATATTAAATTATTTGAAAGCTTTGTAGCCTTGTTTATTTCTGTATAAAATGGAATAATAGTGTAGTATTAAACCTTGATTTATATTTTGTTCCATGTCAGGAGTTACGTGCTATCCCTCATTTTCTATGAGCTTGCATACATAATGTAAAGGGCATACCAACATACCTTCCCAGATACTTAATGTACTTAAAGATGTACTTCTGCAGATCCTAAATCTCCCAGGTATATCAAGTCAAGCTTGGCAGTTAGCACTGCAGAGAAATATTGCTGTGTTATACTGCACAGAAAAGTAGCAATCCAGGCACCTCATCTCGTAACTGCTGCCTCCAGGAGCCAGGGAAGCCAAGGTCCAGGGAGAACTCAGTGTCTGCCTGTGCCTTAGGAGGAGCCATGCTCACTGAACAACCCCAAGATAAAAGAGGACATAGCTGCTAATGAGGAAGAAAGTATGGCAACCACTTCCTGTCAAGTCATTCAGGGACACTGAAATAAATGAAGAGTCTGTGGTTCTTTCTCTGGCGATGGGATTCCTACATGGGTGCATGTGACCTGACTAAATAAAACTTCTGTCCACTGTACTGTGCATATGAGAGGTTTTACCACTCAGTGAAACCTCAGTCTGTGAGGGTGGCTCCCGTGCAGTGGTGCATTATAAAAATAATGAGGAATAATAAGTAACAAGGTGTGGGTCAGAAGAGTAAGATCCTGCCAGTCTCACCTGCATGTCAGAAGTCTGCTAGACTTTCAGAGGAACTTCTTCTTTCCACTGACCTTGTGGGAAACTTTGGGACTCCTACGTGAGGAAGCTCAGCAAGGGCAAGTGAAGAGCACATGAGCATGCTTCCCTTGGAACACTGGAAGTAGTGAATTTTAGAACCTAAACTTTATGTAACTTCTACATTTAAATATGGGTGTTGAAGCTCCTAATTCAGATTTTTTCCACCTTAAATTTAAGCCCCCTTCTAGTAATATAACATTTCTCCAGGGCAACTAAACTTCCTGGTGGTCCAGCCCAATGAAAGATTTAATGTATTTCGGTTAGTCCATTAGCAGTTTCCCCACAACAGCTTCTGTTTTACCTCTAGTCAAGCTACAGCAAGATGGAAATGTCACAAGTTCAAATTCTATTGAGGCTGCAGAATGAACAAATTCCCAACAGGAAGCTTAAGTCCATTATCTGTAATCAGGCTCTTGAACTTCATGGCTGGCAAACCTCGTTTCAGAGCATTAAGTGATAGCAGCGGCTATTGCATATTACTGGATCTATTTTTGATTAATTAGAGTGGTAATGAACCATCATATGGCAGTTTTGTCAAACTTTTATAAACAAATCCGTATCTAGTGTGTTACAAGATCTGCTGACCCCTTAATTTGAATTAATTCAATATATTTATGTTATGATACATTTTGTCTGTCACCTTGGTATTTAGACACGCTATAGAGCTTAAATACAGACAGATAGTAGATCTGCTGCTCATGGTAAACAATATATAGAGCCTCTTTCTAGTATAACATGAACTCTAAATAACCCAGTGATGTTTTGCAATTAAGTATATCTTTGACCAAGGAGACACATCTCACATCACATCTCATTACAAATCCCAGCAAAACCAAGTGCCAGCAGAAGCAAGTTATACACTGAGGGGGTCTCCTGCCAGCCCAACTTGAACTCATCCCAGGAACATGCTGCCCACTTTACTCCAGAAAATACTCTGATAGTAGTAGCAGCATTAAGGCTGGAAATGGAAATTTCCTCAGATGATTTCAGCAGCCATTATTATGTGTAATGAACAGAGGCTAAATCAGTTACAAATTGGGTAAGTTTTTAATACTAGTATTTAGTATTAGTAGCATAGCTTCATGTTTGACAGTTCTGGCAGTACAGTTTTTAGAAATGCATAGGAAAAATAATGTATTTTGAGTATCACCTATGGGCCTTGTTCTTTCACATTTACTTTTGCAGACTACTTCCCTTGCTGCTGAGTAAGGTGCCACTTGCTAAAGACATCAGGTTCTAGTCTTCTCTTTCTAGAAGTTGCATGTCTGCTATTCAAAAGAAATCTGCTAGTTTTGTAGAAGGCAGTTACTGAAATTTCTTTCTGGTGTGTGCTAAAGAATTCAGCAGACTGTATTTATTTATTGGCATGCTTTTTTGACCTTATACTAGTATCACTACCATGTTATTTTGAGTAGAGGAGCACCTACCATGAATTGGGCAACCTGAGTGATGCGTGTCTCATGACTTCTTTCCCACGGGGGAGCTGTGGGTAATGTCACATTTCATCTTCATGAGACTTGGAGATTGAGGTTTTGATCTGAGGGGCTGAGCTTTCTTTGCATCTATATTCTGTTTCTCTGCTGAGATATCTGCTGATGAAGGAAGTCAACAAGGCTAGTGTAAGATTCCTGATGAAATCATTTTTCCTTGAAAAATATTGATTAACTGAAAACAAAGTAATTCATGGAAGCAAACCAGTTCCCTTTTCCTGAGGAAAGGCATTTTATATTCAGTCTAGATCTTTTTCTCATCAAAATTAAAAGCACACTGTCTCTCAAACATGCAGTATAGCAAATAATACAGTTTCTGGTTTCTAGTTAAAGTATGGTTAAATTCTTGCTCTGGGAGATTTGGAGCAGAACCAGTCTCTCAGCCCCACTGAAACTATCCAAACATCAATAAATAATACTTAATTGGTCCAGACAGAAATGCTGATTTATCCTGTCACCTGGTGTTAATTATAGTCATCTGCTACATGAGAAACTTTGATTTTTTTTTTCACCCAAAGGATAATCAGTCATTGTAAATAGACAATTCCTGCAGTACAAATTAGAAGAGATCCACACTAGAATGGATTCTGTAAGTGATTTATGGATTCTTTCAAATAATTGATGATCTCTCATTTTTGAATCTCAGGGAATATATTGTATAATAATAATAATAGAGCTTGATATTATTAAGTACTATGTATTATCAAATATTATATATTATGAATGTATATTAGAGAACTTCCAGTGCAGCTTATGAGCCACACGGTTTCAGTGACTTGGAAATGTACAGTAAGGAAGCCCACAACTGGCAGACCAAGAAACAGTTAACATCTGGTTTTAGACATGGCATGTTCAATTTTGCCCACATTTTTTAGGGACTGGCTTTAAAATTGTTGCTCCTAGAGATGCCCAGTATATGAGGATGCTTATAGAAATACCTTTCTTTTCTAATTTCTTAATTCGAGATGTTCATAACCTGCCTTACTATGCTGAATTCCCATCATATCCATAGATGAGATCATTGCTCAGATTTCCATGCATACATGTAAATTCTCCAGTCCAAAATGAAGTAATTTAAGTAAATTTAGTTGGTAAAGTGAGTGCTGGTGTGCCAGTTAGAGGTAGACAGCATTGTGCCAAATTCACTTATCTGCCTACCATAGCATATGGAGTTGCAAAAGCAGTAAAATAGTTCAGTTTTTAATTTTTATCATTCCTAGCATCTAAAAAACCCGTAATTTTAAATTAAATAACTGAATAATGTGTCAGAGCCTAATTGATATGCAAGGAAATACTCAGCTTTCTTGGCTTCTTTCCATATGTTGTGCTGCAGATCAGCTGCTTCGGTGTGTGACATTTCTTGTAACTCCCATCTGAGATCATCAGCTTTTTCCCATAGCTCCTCTGTGAGAGGAATTGCTGTCTGGTGGCTGTGCAAGTTTTGCTTTTGCAGCAGCAAATTACATTCTTCAGGCAGAAATCTGAGCAATTTAAGAACATTTCCATATTGGTCCAAAATAGTATTAAATAGTATTGTCTATTAGACAAGGTGGTTGCTATTTTGGACTTTTGCAATTGCCCATTACTCTATCCTTGGCATATATGCAGCCTCTCACAGGATTGTGATATCCCTAGCTTGTAGTGCTGCTTTATTTCAAAAGCCACCTTCAGTGTGTCTTCAATTTTACTAACAAGCCTATACTTACTTAGGAGTGCTTTAGCAGCATGTTAACATAAATTTCAATGTTAATGACTCGATACGGTACATTAGGCAACTGTCAATCTGACTATTTGAACCATGATTAACTACTCTTGCAGGTGTTAATCAATCAAATCGTGCTTCCTCTCATGTTGCCTCAGCTTCGCCCCTGTCAATCCAAATGAAGAAATTTGAAAATGTCTTGAGTTATTGGCTTGGCATATGCTGCAGGAATCTTTATAGATTTGTTTGAAAGCGCGGCATACAACAGAAGGCAACATGCTGCTACCTTGTATTTGCAGTATGTTTTTCCACTTATTTGATGCTTTTAGTTTATAAATGTTACTCTTATGCCTGTTGAATATTGTGACTTGTTGCTGTCTTTGCTGGAGACTTGTTTATTTCTGTTCAGGTCATCTGTGTGTGAGCAAGATCTTCAGCAAAAGGGTTGTAGGTGCAGTCAGTTTGAACCAGTGAGTTTATTTTGCTTGTCTCTTTGTTATTTAGAAACAGGCATTTTCAGTTGCTTTAAAGGTAGTGTTTGCTTCTTCAAATGCATTTTTCTGGTATCTGCTCAGCTTTAATTTGTTAGCTGACAATCTGACGGTTTAAGACACAAGCTTTGCACACTGTTACATTCAGTGTAATCAAACTGATTGCCAGGTGTCTTCATCCAGCCTTGCAACTAGGTTATAAGTGATCACAATGCTTGAAGAAATGCACGTATGTTTCCATTCTTTTACATCCCGTCAGAGGACCGAGTGTTGCCACCAGCACTGCTAAAGTGACTGATGGGCAGAGTAGTCTGGTGGGAATTGTAGGAAATCTCTATTTTTATGTTCATGACTCAAATGGTTACACTCCAACTGCTACATTAGAAAAGGACTTGTGTACAAGAGAGAAAGTACAGGTTTTTAATTCTTCATTTTTACAGCTGCTGTGTTAAATATAGCAATTAGGAAGGATTTGACAATGTAACAACATTATTACACTTTATTACAGAGTTACAGTATTTATATCTCAAGTTTAATACGGCTAAGTGGAAATATTTGCATATTTCTAGATAGCACTTGGGCATGTTCTGCACACTTTAATATCCTTCCTTCCCTTCCCTTCACACCCCTAGCACTTAAGCACCAGATTCTCATAACCTGTAGTCCCCTTTTAAAGAAAAACTACATATTTTACCTTTAAGCTCATGCTAATTCTCAAAAGTGAGGATTTGACCTTTCCGCTAATAGGTGATAGTGCCGTCAGTAGCAGATCTAAGGAAGGTGTCCACCAGATCTGTTTTATATCAACCTGTGTAAGCTCCAAAATGGTGTAAATGCTTATTTGAGTCAGGCCTAAGCTGCCTCTGCTGTGGAAAGCAGCAGCTTCAGCCATCCGCTTCCACCATCATGCCACCTGGTCCTGGTGTCCCAGCGCATGTTTGTGACCATCTTGGGAGCAGCCAAGGTGAAGGCAGAGCCCCCTTGGCCCTGGGGCTCCGCTGCACCAGACCAGCCTGCTCATGAGACCCCCACAGTGGGGACTGCTTCGTTTCACATTAAAAGGTCTTAAGGCAGAGTGCAGAGGTTGTCACTCAGAATGACATTATCTGCTGTATTTAATATCTTATCTTAGGATTGCCTCCTGTTGGGTTTGTGAGAGTGCTACCAGATAGTGTTTTTTTCCCCTCTCAAGTGCTGAACTGAGCTTCTATTTCTTTCTTCACATCTCACGCAGGAAGAAGTCTCAAGGGTGGCTGCAAAGTGCCCCACATTACTGTTCTCCAAATCATATAAAGCTTCTTGCTGGCACAGTAGTCCCTTTTTGGCAAGTGGGATAGCAGCTAAGGGTAAAGAGTTGCTGGAAATCTCTGGTTCTGTATCATCTGAGTGAACTTCTATATTTACAGAAACAGGGGAGTTCCAGGAGGCACTCACACTGACTGTGCAGACATCCAAAACAGTTGTGTAGGTTAGAAATGCAAGTTCTGGTTTTAGGCAGAGGAGAGAGGTGTGTGCCTCTGGGGACTGCTCAGGAAACTTAAGGTAGGAATTAATATCTTTCAGCCGACACTGAGGGACTTATGTTCTTGCCTTCAACGCCTGCATTAGATAGCTAGAGACTAGATACCTCCTGTTTCTTCCCACCCCAATTTGAGATGAGATTATTAATACTCTCTTCCCTTTCCACCTACAGTCAGGCTTTTCCTCACCCTCAGAGACATGCTGTTCTCTCCCCTGCTCTTACCAGCATGTTTATTTCTCAGTTTTTGCCTGTCTACTTTCACTCTCACACCCAGGATTTTTCTGTTCCCACATTTTTGGGCCTTTCCACTCCCATACCTCTGCATCACCTTTACTTTATGAAACCTGTGAATGTGTTAGACAGACACTTCCAGACACCCTGCCCGCCTTCCTCTCCCTGAAATTTCAGAGTGTGATTGAAAAGGCTGTGAAAGTGCAGGGTCCTGCCCATAGATTCCTACCTGTGCGGCTACAACCCCACACAGAGGTGGCACTGCTTCTGCTGGGCTGGATCACATAGGAGCCCTGTTTGGTGTTCTCTACACACTCACCAGTGCTACATAGCTCTAAAAAAGGTGTTAATACCTGTAGCCCAAATAGCCAGTCAGACAATATTTTTGTTTGGACATCAAGGCATCAGTGACTGACTCATATGGGAATTTGGATCCCCTGAAAAATTTAATTCCAGCAATTCAAGGAGAAACATCCAATCTTGTCTTTAATTTTCCCTGGTTATTCCTTTACATCCTGTGGCTATGGATTTTACAAGTTAATTGCATGTTGTATTTCTTTTTATCAGATTTAAATTGTCTTTTGATCTCACTTTTATAAGGAAGGGTAATTAGGAGGCATCCAACAGACCTTCTTATTTTCCGCTAGTTTGCATACCTCTATCTGTCATCTCATATTTGTCTTCTGACTAACCACCCCTAAATTATTCAGCCCTTTCTCCATACACAAGTCTTGCCATGCCTGTAGTTATTTTGTTTCTTCTTGCTGATAGCTCTGTGGTTTTCTTACAGTCCGATCTAATGAGCCTCTATTCATCAGGTGGGTGTGTGTCTGGCTATCCACCCTGCCACCTTTCCCTCCAGAAATCCTCAGGGGTTTTCTCCCCACGACAGTAGCCTTTTTCACTAAGGTCTACTACTGTCATCCAGGAAAAAGCCTCAGACAAAGTAAAGTGACTAGAAAACCTTGTTTTCCCAGGGCTTGTAAGGCAGAAAACAGGTATTGGGCAGAGTAAGTGAAGATTTATGGGAAGCATCTGCATGAGTTACTCGTGGTTTGTTTCTTTGGTTGGACACAAATGGGATTGGTGAACACCGGGTCAAAGACACAGTTTTAAATGTGTTTCTGTTAGCCTGTCTTAAAGCCAAATGAAATTGCTACTGAATAAATAGTGCTTTATTCTTTCTGGCAGGTACATAATAATAATGCTAAAGATCAATTATTGGAGAAGGCTAATGAAGTATAAATTCATGAAAGGCTTGCAGCTGAACTTAATCTTAGCTTGCAGGAGGCCCTTAGTTTTTTAAGATTTATTGAACCAGCTGCTAATAATGTAAAAATGTTTGCTAAGGACTTATTCAGCCCATAGACAGC
>NW_009936697.1:19435-26060 GCF_000696875.1 Nestor notabilis
CAATAGGGCCATGAACTTTAATTGCTAGCAGTACAGGTGAAATGTTCCCATTAATGTTATTTTTATCCAGACTGAATAAAAAATGGTAACCATAACTACAATTTGAAATTCAGTATTTGTGGAGCTAATGTGATTGTCAGCCCACAGACAAATATTTTGTCTGTTTACAGCAAAAGGTTAAATGACATTATTTTGGTATATTTGTCATCATGGCCTGAAAGCATGTTACTTTTACATAGGAACAGTGTACATTTACCTTCAATACATTGGCATAGTGATGAGTAACATTGGTTGATCCATCCTTGTGGGTGGAATTAGGATGTCATTACAAAATTTGGTTTAAAAGTGACAAAACAAAACCAATCCATCTTCCTCGTTCTGGCATTTCATAAGAGAAGTTTTCATTTCCACATCTAAAAAATATCCAATATTGACTTTTTGAAAAAAGTCCTTGCTTTTCTGTTTCAAAAATTGTCTGACCTGCTGAGTCCAAATTTGTTGCATTTGATTAGCTTTACTAACAAGTGTCTTTGACTTGTTTCCTGTTTTGTTGTTTTGTTTCATTTTGTTTGGGGGCAGGAGCTTCACTCAAGGTGTAGTGAAGGCATACTAAGGTGTCTGTGAAGAAAGGGGTTTACTGGTGCTGCTTGAGGTATTTAAAGGTAGAGGAAATATAGGTTGGTTGTCAACTTTGATGTAGAGAAACTATACAGTTCCTTTCTGTGGTTGAGGCACGCTAATTGTTTTTCATTAGAATAGGCTGAAGAAATGTGCTTAAAAACAAATGAAGGGTGTATGAATTCAGTTTTAGGTGACATGTTTGGTTTATGTTCCCCTGGACCACTTTTCTTTGCAGCGTCTGTGTGTGTGTGTGTGCTGGGGGTTGGTGGCAGGGGCTTACATGCTTATTCATCCTATTTGATGTGCCGCAGAGGAGAAAGCTGAGCTGTCAACATATTGTGTTTCATCAGTTGCTGCCAACCTCAGCCAAGTGACACTGTTGCCCCAACTCAGGTACAAACCAGGCTGAGACCCACACCGGGGTGCGGTGATACCTCCAGGTGCCTGGGTGAGGTCCCACATGGCTTGATCCTGAGATGGGGCTTGATGTAGTCTGCCCTTACAGGGACTGGCTTGCCAGTGACATGCCATAGGGTACAGCCCCATTTGCACACAGCTGCTCTGCAGAACTGACCTCGTCCCCAGCACCAGGCTCTGGAGGGTCTCATCAAATCTGGAGGTTTAGCATCAGGACATGGTGCTGTAGCTGATCCTCACAGTTCTGGCAGTTACAAAATCTTTGAATCTTTGATCTCCCAAAGCATGCTTGCAGTTTATTTTCCATGGCACTTAAAATACATGAAACAGAACCTATTTTATATTATAATGTGTTGTGGTTTAATGCCAGCTGGCAACTGTGCACCACACAGTAGTGATTTTATAATATACATACATTTTTTATATTATATATTATTTCATTATTACATATGATGTAGGTTTTATATATCATGTAAATAACGCTATATATTATTTTACATGCATCTTTTAAATTTTAATTTAATTTATGTTAAATATTTCTAATTCCTACCATTTTCTCTTTGTCAGAAAATATAGATAGCTTTACGTGTTAGTGAGTTGCTTTTCTAAATAGACCCTCTTTGGCTGTATAAAATTAACAAGTAGCCTAGAAAAAAGGTGTCTGTGTTTCCAGGAGGTAATTTTAATTTCACATTAAAATATTTTGCTTACTCAGATCATTCCAATACATTGTAAATGAAAACTATAGGTGGAGAGAAGGGTTCGAGATGGTTCATCTCTTTTGATCTCTTCACTGTAGTATTGCCTACCTGGTGAGTAAGAAAAGCCAAGCTTCTATGAACAGATCAGTTTTAGTAGACTCCTTAGAATCAGAAGTCTGTGACAAATATATCTATTTTCCATTGTTAGAAAGGAAAAATAAATCAATAGAGCAGAAATAGCAACTTTTGGATTATTTTTTTTTTTTAATTCTTGTTTTCTGACTTCGAGACAGTATTACACAAATTTGTATAACCTCTTTCTCTTCTATGTGCCACTGACACATATGCCTATTTTCCTGTTTTTCAACAGCAATAAAAGTCAATTTTCATACTCATCTGTGTTTATCTCTGTGAATTATCTTGATATGCAAAACTATTTCACTTTCCTGCTTCTAAAAATACCAAGTTGTTTTGCATCTTGAAAAAAGATTATGAAAGGAAGCAAAATCACCAACTTGCTTTGGCTGTAATGACAATTAAGATGGTTTCCATCCAGAAACTGTTATATATTTGAAAACACAAAGACCTTTTGGCTGGAGTGACAACAACATCTGCAAAAATCAAACAGCGTCATCCATCCCAAGAATTTCCTGAAGATATCCTGCCAATTACTTTTACTAGTAGGTGACGATTAATCATAACCTGCCTGGCATCTGAGCAGAGAGATCTGATCCCTGACCAGAAAGAAAACCTATATTCAGACATAGCTGAAAGCAAGTTTTGCCAGGACTCAAGATCCTGATCACCATTATTTTTAGTATATGCAAAACACAGATTGTCTCATATTGCTTGGGGCTTTTTGTTGTTGATGGTGGTATTTAGGTTTTGTATTGCTCTGTGAAAATGAGGCCTTAATGCTGTAAATCTGCTCAGCTTTTTTTGGGAGGTGCAGAACTCAGCTTCCTGCCTCTCCCAAATTGGTCTAGAGATCTTCAGGTGATATAATTCAATGGATGACATTAAACTTTTTTTTTTACAGGTAGAGAATAATGCTTGAGCATATTGTATTTCAGAGCATGAATTCAGGTGACTTCAAAAGACCACGTGCCTCCAGATTAGTCTCTAAGAATCCAGTTTGCAGATTTTGACAATCATCTTGTACATACTGAATTGTGCTTACCAACAAACTGTACTACCAATAAATAGTTCTGCTTCTTCCAATGGAGTAATTTACAAAATATGATAACATCCATAAGCTTTCTAAAGATGGTAATACTGATCATGATCATCTCTCTGTTCAGAGATATAATTACAGGTTTAATCCTTTACCAAAACATAAAAATAAAATAAAATTAAAAAAAAATCCTGTACTTTTTAAAGATAAAAATATTGAAAATTCTTGTTTTCTGGAGTAAATACTTACACAAGGTCACTTGAAGTTCAGCCATATTAGACCAAATTTTTCTTCCATAACTATGTAAAATATCCCACTGATTTCATAGCAAGGGGAATATTCACAGAGCAAAGGAACTGCCACCTGGTAAAAACATTACAATTTGCCTCCTTACACAGTAACTGTTGCAGCATACTCTAATCATGATTTTTATTCTTTGGCCTCTTGAACCAGGAGAGGGAAGTGGTTAATCCCTGCTTTGAAGCTAAAAGCATTTTTTCAGCCAGTTATGAAATGACCTTTTCTATTCTGCGACCTTTCTCAACAAGTACTCAAGGAATAATGATATAATTATTTCCCTGCTGAATATCCCTCTATTAGGATATTCAGAAGCCTTAAACTCTGAATATCTTTTACTTTTTGTTTGTCTGTTTGTGGGTTGATTTTTTTAGCTAGCCCACAGGAACACAAAATACACCAATGCTAAAAATGTTAGTAGGCTGTGCAAAAAGGCTTCTGTTCCTGTAGCAAAGTTTGTATAAACAGACCTTTTCTTTTAGGAATCTGAAAAAGAGCAACCTTATTTTCATGAACTGATATATGGCCTAAGTCAGGTGTCAGTCATTACAGTATACCATAAACTGCTCTAAATTGCCAACTTGTATCAGCTTAGTATAGAGCCCATTGAATATATTTTTATCATGATTCTATAGTGTGACATGCTCAAATACAGTGCTCTACAATGTGTGGTTTGTTCACTTTGTGTGGTAGCATCTGATTAAAATTCAAAGTACATTTCTGCACTGATTAGATTATACCCTCTGGTCCCAACCAGCTAACTGTGGAGATTGTTGTAGACAAATTGAAGGGAGTTCCGAGAATAGCAATAAGTACGATGAAGCTGCTGGAAGAACTGATACAGAAAGAGATATTAGAAAAACTAAAATGCTGGTCAATCCTTCTCTTCCATCACTCATACCCCTTAGCAATTCAGAATAGAAAGGTGTTAATTCTTTCTATGTAGTAGTTGTAAATCTGGATTAAAACCTATTCAGACTCCTCAGTGAGTGAGAATAATTGCTCATTGTGCTGTAATATGCGTGTTTAACCTCTGCTGGGGCAAACAGAACCAATGTCAAAGCACCATTGGTGCTCTTAGTCAATTACAAAGCCCAGTGGCTCTATAATGCCACAGAATCAGTGTTGTTTTTTTCAGGAGTAACTTTGAAATTTAGGATAATGAACTGTTCTGAGAACAATTCATAAGAAATGACCATTAGAAGCCATGTCTTTTCTCTGGGTCATAGATAATAACTCTCGCCCAAAATTAGACCTTAGAAGGGCAGCCTAAAGGTAGCTAAAATTTGGTCATACGATTGCAGTAAGTTTCCGTTGTGAGTTAATACAGCTGCAGGCTACATAAACCACACTCTTCAGACTTTCTGCTTATTCTTGAAGTTTGGCGGGCAGATGTGTCCTACTCTTGCCCTAGTTTATTGCCTCTTTGTACTGTTCTGTAGCCAGAGCAGACACGGTAATTGATAGCCATCCTGAATACTCTTAACAAGAATGTGTGAAATTGGAGCATTTTCTGCGAATGTATAGCAAATGCTGTTTTGATGATATTGTGATGATTCTAAAATTATTTAATATTGTTCATTTTCTGTTCAGATAAAAACAAAGAAAAAATTATCACAAGATTAATTTAACCTGTATTAGCTCAAAGTGTCATTTTTACTTAGAAGGAAAGGACATTACAATATATCAGCGTTAAATGCAGGCAACAGGAAAGGCTCTCACATCTTATACAGTAAGACTTTGAAGAATGTGAAAGAAAGATAATGCAGCTTTGTGTATTAGTTTGAGCGTGTACATGAGCTTTGAGCAGGTGAGAGACTGTGCGCAATTACATTTCCTAATATCATCCTGACATTCTTTCTGTAATTTTAGAGATTGTCCCAGTGGTATATAAAGACTTTGGGACATTTTGCAATATCCAAGTAAACCTTCTGTGTTCACCCTTTTACCCAGTTGTATATAACTGGGTTTATTAGCATACTTTTGAATATTGTAAAATCTCACAACATCCAAAAAGTTCATAGGAGGAAAATTACATAGACAAATCAATATAAGTAAAACAATCCATTATGATGGTTTGTCTTGTCTCCTTTTTTATCATTATTAATCTCTCAGTCACAGAGTTGCCGTTAGAAGTGCTTATAGCTTAGAAATGCTAACTACACCTCCAATGGTAACCCAACCAATCATTTCTGACCAAGCTTGAGCAGGATAAGGCAGCCCCGCACTGGCCTTACTCTGTGAAGTGGGGGACTCAGGCTGGCACATGTCGCATAAGCTATTTGAGTTTCAGGTTATTGCATTACAAGTTACTTGTCTTACATGACACTATTTTAGTGGGACTGGACAATACACAAATATAATCTATTACACACATATGTCCTGGGCTCATCTTTTCATATTTTTCAGGGGGAGGCATGGTTCTTAAGATGGTGGCTTTCAACTAAAAAATCCTTTGCTAAGTTACTATTAACAAAACTTTCATGCGGTCTTAGGGCTTTCTTGAGAGGTACTTGGTGAAATGTCTGAAGTGGAAGAATTCACTGTTTGAAATTTAATTTGAAATTGTAGTATTCAAAAGTGGACATTGCAAAAGCTGCTGGGATGATCTGAAATCTCAGACTGGAGTTAACAAAAGAGGCCACTATCTGCAAGAATGAAAATATGAGAGAGATTTTTAAAGAGAGAATAAAATCAGCATCATAGCTGAAGACGTGCTTTATGTTTTGGAAGATCACATACAAGATATTAGCTTGGAAAAAATCAGAGAAGTAAACGTACACCAGGAACTTCTGTCTTCTAATAAGTCATTACAGGGAAGTCTGGAATTATACTGCCCATTACTCACTCTCACATCACAGACTTTCCTGGTGCTTTAGAGCAAGACACAGGATGAAACTTGAGTCCCCATTAAATTAATGGAAATTTTCCCATTTACTTCTTCCCGATTTTCTAGTTTTGCCACTGAAAGGTAAAGAGGAAAATATTGATAGAAGTTTGCTTAAGCCTTCCTAAAATACATAAATAACATTGAGATTTTAGCTAAATTCAAGTGGAATGTGAGAAGAAGTTCAGAAGAATATTTTGCTCTCTTGCTTAAAAGAGGGCAAATGGGACCTGAGATATGTTGGATTAAAAATGTGGCAGGAAGAGAATCATAAAGTACTTAACTTTTCATTTTCCTGGGTATGCTTAGATAAGAAAACCAAGCAAGTTTAACATACTGAGAAGTTACTTTCAACTATTGCAAACTTTTCTTTGGACTCTGATTTCATTCCAAGAAGGGTTTATTTTGATTTATCTTACACCTGTTACTGGCAAGCTAAACCATACTGAAATAATGTGCCTGCCTGCCTTCCCTGCTTCCAAGGGAAACACAGCCAAGGAGGGCTGCCTTAGATAATGTACACACTCT
>NW_009936697.1:26091-36857 GCF_000696875.1 Nestor notabilis
CAGCCTGAGGAGTTGGAGGGGAGTGTTTGGGAAGGAGAGGGATGGTATTGTGAAGTGGTGAAAAAGAGAGCAAGGTGTGAAAAAAATATCAGCAGCCAGTGCGTTTTCTGCTCCCCCATTCCCTCAGACTCTCCTCCCTTTGCCTCTCCCCATCGCTACCCTCCATCTAGAAGGGTACACACAAGTAGGTAAGTCCCTTAGACAGTGCTTTAAAAAAGGGAAAAGAGAGCTATGCTGCTGTTGGCTTCTTTGTCTCTCGTGGTCAGAGGGGACCAGAGACCCTCAGTGGGGCAGAGGGCTCTCAGCAGCGAAGGGTAGATGCTGCATGATGCTGGCAAAACCAAATTAATTTGAATTTTCTGCAGTGGGGGACCTCCAGAAAACTCCATGTTATACAGAAAGCTGTCAGAGGTCCTGGAATGGGCAGGAATGAGGGCAGGGGCAAATCACTGGCTTATGTAAAAAAATAGTCCTATTGAGAGTTGTTGAGGGTAACCAAAACCACTTTAATAATTTCCAGACCAAGGGCATAATTCATAATATTTGGGTGACCTTGTGCTTTTTTAAGTTCTAAGAATGATTTGCAGGATGCTTTTCTAATGATACCTGGTTTGCTGCTAGCCAGTCGCTGCTGTTCTGCTAGGAGCAGCCTGGGACAAACCAAGCTAACCAGTGACACTGTTTTCAACACAGTTCATATTGCTCAAGACTTCCGAACATGCCCTATGTGAGCCTCAGATCCCTATAAACACACCTAAATATAGAAGTTTGGTTGTAGGTGGGTATGCATGTGCTACATGTCTATACTTCCAGCATAGCCGGTTGAGATCTAGGGCTTAGTTCAGCAGAGTACATAGAGGTGTCCCCTGTTATATGATATTCTCTGCTCTACAGCGACTTCTGGAGGGCACAGCCCTGCCAGGTCTGAGAGCATAGCTACTGGACGTAGGGGTGTCTCAGATACCTTAAGGTGTCTCAAATAGCACTGGACAAATAAATCTGGGCAGCTGAATCGACCCTTTTTTGTACCAAGCCCAGAGTGCAAGTCAGCTTAGCAGCCACGGGAGCCTTCCTGAGGATTAGCTGCACCTCTCTCAGTTGACATGATCTCCTTGTGCTGCACAGGGAGTTAAGATACCTACTTCACATGTAGACACCTAAATTTAAATGTCTTCATGTAAGAGCTGAATCCCTCCCCACCTATTTTTCTGATTTCCGTTAGAATTTGTGATGTCTTTAACTTTTCCTGGTCAGTTGTCCTATTTCTGAACTGTCACTCAGGCCTCCTGCAGCTGGTTGTTGTGCTTTTAAGATTTGTACTGTGCAGAAACGCTCCAAGATACTTTACCCATTTCTGGCTCTTCTTCATCTCTGAACTTGTTGGATTTACATCTACAAGCAAATCCAGCTTTTTTATATATAGTAGCCACCTATGATTCACCTGTGTAGTAGCCAAAGGCATATTAAAATGTCAGAGCCTAAGAACAGGCAGAAGGTCAGCCTTAGCTAAAATACTATGTCCAACAATGACACTAGCCAACGGTAAACAGTCAGGGAAGATTACACAAGTCGGGCAAACAGACAGTGATATTTCTTCATGAGTCTCTCAGCCTCCTATAGCCTGATGCTTGAAGATGCCCTGAGCCTGAAGTGGGCTCTTGCTATTAGCCCTGTATTAAACCTTCTCCCCTGACATCATGCTGCTGGCTTTGAACCTATGTAAACTTTTAGCACTTTGTGTCGAGGATTTCCCCAATTTAACAGGACAGTCCTTAAACCACAGGTTATCTGTACCCTTAATATTGTAATAAAAGGACAAAGCCATCCCAGGTAAGTTCAGAGAAACTTGGATTGTTTGCAGGTGTTCGGACCTCAAAGCACTTTGGAGGCTGAGCAGAATGAACTCAAGGCTATTTCCTACTGTACTGGAGCAGGCTAGGGAAACAGTCTTCTACTTCTAGGTACAAAAAGTCTCTCTCACAGCTCACCTGTGGGGGTCCTTTTCACTTACTGGGTCGTTCTTGACTTGTAGGAGCTATGCTTGGGACAAAATGAGTGAAAGAATCAAAACTCACGTTAACAAGAACTTGCTTTCAGTTCTTCACTGGCAAACGTGCATTTAGATTATCCTTACATAGAAACATAAAACCACCACAAAATCCTAAGTTTTAAAACACCAGTTATTTCTTACAAAGGCTCTTTAAGCTTTTAAAGAAGACCAGGAAGTTAATTCTGAAGTGAGGAAGTAACACAGAACTTGTTCTGTGCTTTTCCACTCCATGCACACCGATGTGTCAGCCCCAGTCATTCTAAAAGAACATTTGCTTTCTCACAGCATCCATGTGCCATGACTGTGCTGCTTCTCCTCATCTCCCTTTAAATGCTGTTCTGGCTCTAAGGGCAGTTGGCTGATTAGTTCATGCATAACAAACTTGCTCTCACAGTCTGAATCTGTGACCTGAAGAAATAAATCCCAACACTTGCTGCACTTCAACAAACTTTCCAGACTGCTAGCTGAAAGAATGCTGCTGAGTACCCAGCACTGTATTTTTTCCTTTCCAGGAAATGGTACATCAGGGGAGTTGTGTCCAGAAACTACAAAGCCTCAACCACACAGTGTTTGTACTCATAGAAAATTAATGTGTGCTTTTAAGTCCGGTTCCACTGGACTCTCCCCACTGGATCTGCTCTTTTTTTTTCTTATCTTTGTTTTCTTTTTTGCCTTTTCATAGGAAATTTGGTAAGGGAAAAGACAGAAAGGGAGAAAGTTCTAGTCCATCTACTTATTAGTATAGTTTGCTACATCAGGCTTCAAAGCTCCTTCATGAGCTCCTCCAACACTGCTCCTCTTATCCATATGTTTTCAAAATTACTACCCTCAGTTTTCACCCTGGAGGGTCCCAAGGTAGTTTTGACACCAGCCCTGACCTGACATCCCTACCTCAAACAGGAATCTCAGTGCTTTGGATTTCCATTCATCACAGGAGTCTCTCTTTTGACCCCCTCATTCAGCTCATGTACTTGTATACGTTATTTATTGGTACTTGGACATTAATTTTTTCTGTAATGTATTTCTTTCAGACATCATTGTTCTCATCGCTTCAATAGCAGTTGTTTCTGCAAAAACTCAGGGTAACATTTTTGCAACATCAGCACTGAGAAGTCTTCGTTTCCTACAGATCCTTCGTATGGTGCGCATGGACCGAAGAGGAGGCACTTGGAAATTGTTAGGTTCAGTAGTTTATGCACATAGCAAGGTATGTAATCCTAGATGCTAATTTTGTCTGTTTGATATCTTCACTTAATGTGATTCAACAAGAGGCCAAAGAAACAAACATTTATCAGTTTCAAGCAGAATACCTAAAATTTTCTGAAGTAACTTTAATTGTAATGGGCATTAGCACAGATACATCAGGCCATGTTAAATGATAACAGTTTTTAGAATATGTTGAAAATGTTGTCCTTGATAAGCAGTTATAAT
The DNA here is from genome assembly GCF_000696875.1 of Nestor notabilis. Taxonomy (NCBI): domain Eukaryota; kingdom Metazoa; phylum Chordata; class Aves; order Psittaciformes; family Psittacidae; genus Nestor; species Nestor notabilis. The sequence continues at coordinate 29,573 of NW_009936697.1, forward strand.
TTGACATCTATTGGTGAAGTTGCTGTAGCATCAAACCATAGCAGTAGATTCAGTGCACTTTCAGAGAAAATTTGTGTCCCTAGGGAAACATTTGACTCTTAACTGTTCAAATGCCAGAAAAACATGTAGATCTTTTCATTACATCTTCCTTGAAATGCCATTCTGTTCCATCTTTCGAAGGTATATTGATCTCTGATTTCTTTTATCTAGGAATTAATCACAGCCTGGTACATAGGATTTTTAGTACTCATCTTTTCATCTTTCCTGGTTTATCTGGTGGAAAAAGATGCAAATAACCAATTCTCCACATATGCAGATGCTCTCTGGTGGGGCACAGTAAGTACAGAAAAATAACACTCACTTTTTAACCAGTATGCTAGAGTGCTTTGAATGTCACATACTACGGATTTTAACTTAGTTTGCTGTTCAGTTAATTGTTTTCACTGGCAGAAAACTTGTCTGAGAAGCTTCCTCCTCCAGTTATTTATGTGTACATCCATAGTTCATTTCACCCCTTCGTGCAGAATAGCTCTTATGTGTTTCTGCTGCAAACCACACCACTAAAATTCAAGGGAAGAAAACAGTAGTATAGTTTGTAACATGGTACCACAAAGAGCTGCTTTGATCCAAATCAGAGGGCTATAAACTGCAGTGCCGGGAGACGAACAAGTGTTGGGAGAGAAAGAGGGAAAAAAAATTCTTTCATCAGCTTTGCAGTAAAGGAAAGAGTATCATCAGCACCCCAGATGTTGTTTCTCCTTCCTCTGTACCTTGAGCACAAAACCAAGAATAAATTTCCCCATTCTGGTTAAGCAGTGTTATTTTTACAGATGTAAAAGCCCTGATTTAGTTGAGCTCATGATTAACTATGAAATCAGTTGGTTTTATTTTGTTGAAAAATACGTGCCTGAAAGACTGCTTTTCTGAAAGAAGGAAGATTACATGAATGCTTACTTGTTTAAATAAACTAGGCTTCAAATTAATAATGAGAAACTAAGTGTGATTTTTTTTTTTTTTTTATGGTATAATGTGTAGGGATTTTGGCTTTAAAATGCCCTATAGTGAGCTAGACTCTGTGTGGGAGTTACTAATGCAGCTTAAGAAATCCGCCCTAAGAAAGCCTATGGTATAGCTATTGCCAGCCAGTATAAAACTGCTTTTCTTTTCCTTCTGATGCAGTAGAACAAACACCATGATCTCTGACAGTGTCTGGGTAGTGAAATGATGCTGGTGAGATCATTGATGCTGGCACAAACTAGAGCACTCATTAGTTTTCCTGAACAAGTGCAAGACCTGAACCAGACTTTGCCACCTTTCCTCGTCATAGGGATGTAGAAATGAAGCTTTCTCTCTTCAAACCATCTGCTTAAAAGACTTTGTCTGGACTCAGTAGTATCTGAAGGCTCAGAGCATGCAACTGGGCAAAAGCCCTTTCCAAAATGCTTGAAATCCTTCAGAAGTATTTTTAATAAGTTTTGTTTACATATTGAGCAAAGGTTAAGATAATTTCCTAGTAGTAGGACTAGTTTGTGTATTTTACTTTTGTTCATTTAAGGGTTAATAATTTGTTACATGTCTTCCCTAGAGATTATATTTCTGTGCACAAAACTGGGAGCTTGGAAAAGCCAGACCTAGTAGGTCTTACTTGTGCATTTACAAATACACAGAAATATTTTTCCCAAAACGTGTTGCTTTAGAGCATCAAGACAGATCTCCAATAAAATACACATTTTTATCCTGTAATCCAAACACATGCAAAAATCGAATTGGCTGAAGTCATGAGAGATGGTTTTGCCCCAGTCATATCCCTGTAGTTTATTTTGTTTCACTTTTCTTCAAAAGCTGAGGTCTAGGTTTGGCTTAAAGCTTTCTAACCTGCCTGTATTGACATGGTTGTGAAGCATCTGGCTTCGGATGGGCACCCTGGCTCCAGCAGTCTTCAGTCACAGTTGCCCCTTTGAGGATAGCAGTGGGGATGTGGACCTGCAAGAGACCCTCCTGTGGCAGTGCACAGGTCTGGGAATGCAGACATGATTTCAGCCATTCAATTCTCCAGGAAACACCCTCTACCTCTCTACAAAGCCATGTGTGATTTAGCACAGGACTAAGCAGGGGATTGTAACCACCTGCCAGAAGGCAATAGTGGGTACAACAGTAGAAACAAATGCATAAGGAATGGGAAAGTCACAGCAAACTCAGACCTCAACTCAGACATCTGACTGAGGCTCCTGTTAGATCCAGCTCCTACTCCCTGAGCTGCTCTAGAAGCAGGAACAAGATCTTTATTTTAGAATTTGCTTCTCCACTTCTTGCTGACTGCTATTTTTTAAGGAAAAACCCTGCTAAGAATTGTATAAATTGGTGCTTAAAATACTTTGTACACTATGAAGATGTGTGACTCATAGGTCAGATAAGTAGTGCAACTGAGAAAACAGGAATCTTTTCTTGACATCAACAGGAAGAACAACAAATTGTAATAAAAAAAAAATAAAACAATCTATATTGTATAGTGCTATGTCTTTTCTTCTTTCCCCAGTGTGTGACATGAATGCATTTAAATTTTTAATGTGTTTAAGTGCACAAAGTTACTGAAAATCAGTTTCCCGCTTACCTGTTATCTTTGCCATTTAAATAATGGTATTTTTTGTATAATATGTAAAACAGTATGTGGGAAATGCATAACGTGCTTCTTAGTCATGCTTGTTTTTACTGCCAGAGTAACCCACATGCAGATTTTGAAAAGGTCAGATTGTGTAGCATTCTAGGGGAAACTAATGCTTTGTCTCATTGATTTGTTTATTCGCAAAAGTTGTTCTAACTTAAAACATAGAGTACCTACCAAATCCCAGAATGAATTCTGTGATGGCAGAATTACAAGCAAAGACTGCATTGAAGTCAGGCATAAATAGTGCCTTACAAATAGTAACCTTACCTTTCAAGCTTTTAGAGGCACTTATGCCCCTCCTTACAGGACCAGGCCCAGCATGCACCATTTAAACCATTCATTAATTCAGGTTATTTGAAGCCCATATCCTGCTATGGTCATTTCACTGACTCCATTTCTAAGGCCTATATTTTTATGCTGGAATAAAAGGAAGGATATGACATCCTGATTTATATACAAGTACTCCACTCTATTTACAATTGTATGTTGTACTGTGCAACCTGCAATTTAAACATCATGCTAATGTTACTATTGTGAATATTCGTATGATTGGGGTCCCCACAGTGCTGCCTAACACAGCAGCGCACAACACTGTGTGTTCTATGAAGAGCTCAAGTTCAAAATTTGCTTTGGTAGAGAGGGGTAAATTCATTTAACAACAAAATAACTAAACTATGTGGGAACAAAAGGTCAATGAAAAAACTTAAGTATTTCAAAACAAAAGTGTGCATAGTTTTCTGAGGGCTGCTAGGGTTAGCTAGAACTGTGTGTGCTTATAGTGGCATTTAATTTGTACATCAATTAGTTTTACCTGCAAATGTAATGCAATTAAGATTCTTGTCTCTCTTACACATTTGATAGAGCTTCTCTTACTAAGTCATTATGTTTTAGTAGTATCCAGTAGTTACAGTTGGATAAAGAATGGTTCTGGCACTTCACAGTGGCCTGTAGGTCAACAAAACATATTACAATGAGTAATATTGTCACAATTACTAGCTCAAATGAGTTAATATCAGTGACGTTTTTGCCACTTAATATAAGATAGCATGAGCAAACTACTTTTTTTTCTCAGTTAATTGATGTCAGGTAAAGATTCAAAAGGTAAGTACTGCTAGCAAAACATTAAATGACATCAGAAAGAAATATTAGGGTAGAGGAGGGCCTCCTGGGTCCTCTCTCATCTAATTGAAGGCATCAAGGTTATATAATCACATTCCTTATTATATTACCTCACTTATTATTAGCATATTTATTAGCTCCAGCAATGAGTTATTACAGAGGTTCTATTGTTGCTGTGAGTTTTGAGTCCAGGCAGGTGACACTGCTCACCTTGGCTGGTCTGTCCAGACACCTCATTCATAGAAGCAACCGAAATGGAGTGGTTTGCATCTGGTGCAAGATATAGGACTCAGCTAGCTCTTTTAGCCATGTGGGAGTGTGATTCAGTTTCTTGGCATACAGTGCCACGGAATATCTGTTTGAGAGTCTCTCTCCTGCCTCTACTGAGGATGGTCCCTGTTCAGTGCCTTAAGGCATCTCAGGTAACACTAGACATTTGTTTTCAGGCAAGCCTAAGTCCTACATTTGAGGATAGAGTGAGTTACCTGCTGCAGGAGTCTCTCTTTCCATTGTGTATGTTGTGGTGACCAGATCATGCTGAACATCCAAGCATTTTATTTTTCAAGTTGGGTGAAATGAATCCTATACAAATAAACTAAAAGATTTTGTTTACTGTCCTGGTTTAGGCTGCAGTGATCAGACACAGAGCTACTCATCAGGTATCCCCAGAAAGGCATGATTCACACACCTTATTATCTCTTTCACTTTATCCTCATTATCACCATTTTGCTTTCTCTGATCAGCCCTCTTCTCAAATAAACAACCTGTCCCTAATTACCTTCAGAGGTTTTCTACAGATTTTGTACATCTGTTACCTAGTCACCCTTGATCTTGTATGTTACCTCTGTTGCAGTCATCTGCGTGCTGTGTCCTTGCAAGATTGCAGTCTCCAAAAGATCCCAAATAATTTCCTCCAGTTACCTTCAAAATTTGGTGACTTCTCCCTTAACCATCCAGCGATGTCTGGAAATTTCTCATGTTGTCATGGTCTCAGATCCAGTAATTTTCCACACCCTGTTCAGTTAATTTAACCTCAGGATTATGCCAGTCAGGGCCTGGCCAGTGATTTAGTCATTCACTTGCAGCACTAGCAAAGATGAATTCCTGAACTTGACCCTGAAGTTGTCTGGAAAAATATTTTCTTAGCTGTGTGATGAGAGGAATATAAAATGAAGAACAAACCCATTTGTTCAGTGTTGAGTAAGGCAATACAGCATGTTGTTGACACCTATAGCCCCATGTTAAAACCATCCTAAGATAAAAGAGCTCAAAGTGAGCAAGAAGGCACTGATACTCTTAATCACAGACTGATAGCATTAAGTCCTCAGGACCTAAAAGAATGGGGGGAAAGGCTTTAATATGGTCTTGTTATTTTCTTTGGAGAAATTCCAGAATACAGTCTGTGTAAGTGCTCCTGGTTTGGATTGCTCCCAGATGTCAGATTCCAAAGGTTCAAGTTTGTCTTTCACTCCTTCGGAAGACAGTTGGGTGGCAATATCGTTAATATGCAGATGACACTTAGTGCTGTTTCTTTCTGCTCAGCCTAGCCAGGAGATATCTGTACTTTCCCGTGTCTGGCAGAGATAGGGAACTGGAGAGAAGCCAAGAAAGTGGGCTTGTTCCGGAGCTTCAAATGGCTTCACAATGACTGGCCTGGAAATGAATTTTGAGGAACTTTTATTCAGGGATTCATTTGTTCAAATGCTTCATTGCTCTCCGGGTCTTAATAGCCTCAAACTGTTCTGTGATGAGAAGAGCTGGGAATACCTTCTTCAAAAAGTGAAGGGAAACCAAATCAAGCCCCTGTGCTAGGCTAAGAGCATGATTGCATCAGCTCACCTCTGTCAGAAAAGAGGGAGCTGCGTTCCCAACCCTTCCTCCTTATTGCTCCATCTCAGCCACGTGCTGCCTTGTGCAGCCTCTGGAGCTTGTTAGATGCCACCGTGAACTAACAAAACTCACAGAAACAGCAGAAACAAACCACACAGAAATGTGGATAATTCTTTCCACCTCCCTGGGTTGCACTTTTTTGCTGGGAAAAAAGTGGGGATGGGACAGGGAAATGAAGATGAGCAAGGAAAGAGAGTGAGACCTGATAATCATGCAAGGTGGTGCGTCTGTGACCAGGCTAGCATTACAAAACTTGAGACTTGATAACCACTTGAAATTTCAGCTGCAGCCTTAATTCAGATCACTCTCTTTTAGTCACTATGGCATTCTCAGGGTAAATTACACCCGCTGCTTGTTCCCAACAATGGGAGCAATTAAAAGCACTGTTTACTATCTACAGAGCCCTAAATAGTTGAAATCTAATTACTTCCAAAAGACTTTCCTTCTTTTGTCCTGTGGTGACCCTGGCATTAAATGGAATTGCTTTGGCCGCCTTGCCTAGGAATGAACTTAGAGGAAGCTGGAAGCAAAATAATGTCTCTAGAAGGCATTTTCCTGAAGAATTCATTCCTGCCAGAGTATTTGCTAAGCCTGAACTTGCCCACATTTGGTACACGATGTAAAATAATTCTCCGTGCAAGTGTTCTCTGCTATAACAGGCCCCGGAGTCCTTGGCATTCAGCCTACTGTTGTCTATCTTTGTCCTTTAACATTGTGTGCCATTGCCTGAGCACGCGCCCTGCAGACTCCCACCCTGCCTTTGGAAACCCTCCGCTGTGCTCACATCTCCTCCAGCTGCCTCCACCAGGCAGGAAGTGGGTCTAAGCTCCCCAAGAGGGAAGCTCAGAGACATCACTTTCTCCTGCAAGTCCAGCCCCATCTTCAGGACTGGTACTCTTCCCAGGCCAGGAGTAGCCTGGAGGACATTTCCTTGGGTCAGGGAAGATCCTCAGCCACACACAGACATGAAGTCATAGTCTTTTGCCTTGGAGATATGCTTAATAAGCCATAGCCATGCACCATTATCCCAGTGGCATTTGCATATGCACTGCATTTATTTGTGGTCTGCGGTCAATGAGTTGCATGTGCAGAACCTTCGCATGTTTACCAAACTCTGCCATCATATGCATGGGTGCTATATGGCAGGGGTGCTGGTCTCCCCAGCACAGCTTTTGAAACATCTCAATGCTGAGCCTCTGCTTACACTCCTCACACGAAGAGATTACAGATGCTCTCCTCTTTCTCTTTGACCTCTCCCCACGTAGGTCTGAGCTAACATTGTCCAACACTGAGGTACCACTACATCTGTTGTGTAGAAGTCTTTGGACCTGCATGTCAGGAGTGATATAGCTATATCTGAGCCTGTCATAAGAAAGAAGAATGGAATGGGAACTTCTTAAAGTTCCTTCCAGCTTTTGATTAGTGTTTGTTGTGTTTCAGAACGTAATTTGCTTCACATTGTACTGAAAGGCTTGTAGCAAATGAGCTGCTTCTTGCTGTTGCTTTGACTTTATAACATCTGTGAACTTCAACTTCCTCCCTACTATATTTTTCCAATATGATCTCTGTAATTTATATTTGTGTAGTTGTACAAATACAGTTATATTTCCC